>NC_134791.1:49828508-49838508 GCF_046742065.1 Oratosquilla oratoria
AGAAGGAGAAGGAGAAGGAGAAGGAGAAGGAGAAGGAGAAGGAGAAAGAGAAAGAGAAGGAGAAGGAGAAGGAGAAGGAGAAGGAGAAGGAGAAGGAGAAGGAGAAGGAGAAGGAGAAGGAGAAGGAGAAGGAGAAGGAGAAGGAGAAGGAGAAGGAGAAGGAGAAGGAGAAGGAGAAGGAGAAGGAGAAGGAGAAGAAGAAGGAGAAGGAGAAGGAGAAGGAGAGGGAGAAGGAGTAGGAGAAGTAGAAGGAAATGGATAAGAAGGAGAATAAATAAAAGAAGGAGGAGAAGGAGAAAGAGAAAAAGAAGGAGAAGAGCCTTTACTATAAAGATTCGAGATTGGTATTAACAATCTTCCTCCAAAGCAGATGTGAAAATGACATGCTTAAGGAAACGCACGCGTTTGCATAATTGTACACTTTTAGACATTCCAGTCTATGTTGACACACCTGTCCTATCTCTAGGTCACAAGCCGAGAGTAACAGAGGCGAATATATATATATATAATTTTCAACGTGCTGGACAATGCACTCCTTCGGCCGTAAAATGAGCTGAGACCAGAAGTTCAACCAATCTGTATATCCACATCTGAGAAGTGTGCTGTCTCTCTTGATAAGAAAAAAAAATAATAATAATAATTGACTGTGGAAATCTCAGGAACAAAACCCAACGGCGATTCGGATGCTGCTACATTCTAATGAACGGCGCTCTAACAGCTGAAAAGAAATCAGATGTAATAAACTCTCGTACAAAACGGAAGGACTTAGGTCACTGACTAATCGTTCCACCGAGGGCACCTACGTGAAACGTGACGGTACGGTCTTCGTCTATAAAAAGCAAATCGCACAGGCGAGGGTTCGAATCCCAGTAGGAGAGTTTATTTCCAAATGTCATAATGACACAAACATATATGTGTATGTATATGTATATATATATATATATATATATATATATATACATGTGTGTGTGTGTGTGTGTGTGTGTGTGTGTGTGTGTGTGTGTGTGTGTGTGTGTGTGTGTGTGTGTGTGTGTATGTATGTGTGTGTGTGTGTGTGTGTGTGTGTGTGTGTATGTATGTGTGTATTCATACGTATATATGTATATACATATTGTTATAGTCACTGGTCACCACCGTGATTTTTTTCTGTCAACCCCGAAACCACGACTATTCAAAGGCTCTCTTAAACGACCTATCAACCCCCCTCCCCCCAACTCAACAACTTGCTACTAGCTTCAATGGGTTGTTGGTTTGGTCCTGTTTGGAGGCGGATTCGAAGCTGACGAGGCCCACGTCATAGCTCCGCCCACTTTGACCCACTATTTAAAGGCGGCCACCAGCTTCGGACAGGAAACTCGTTCTACTATTTCAGACCCGCGGCTTCTTCAAAGTCTTCCTACGCTCAGCGTTGATTTAGTTCTAGCCTGTTCCACCAGTCCAATTACTACTAGACTGAGTATTAACCGACTCTTACTTGGTAGAAGTGGAATTCTCCCCCTCATCCTTTTATATTTGTCTTCCTTTATATATATATTTTGTGATTGGGTACAAGTTTCTTGTGGTTCAATTATATATGACATTTTTCCCAATGTATCTCTTTTTATAATGTCTGTTATCCCTCGGGATATATTTATTTGTATTGGTTACGGTGCATATTAAATTTTTCATGGTATTAGACTTCTCAACTTACCTTTACGTGCGTAAAAAGTTAATCCAAGAGCCACTATGTCTATGAACGTACTTTGTCACGGCTACTTCGTGCCTTCGTAAACTATCAGTTTTCGTTCCGTATAGACCTGGCCACTACTCCCGAGTCCTTGAGTACTTCGGCACATTCTAAGCAACCTCGTAACAAAATAGAGGCCTGTCCACGGATTCATTAATTTACCATACGTAAATTAACGAACCTGGAATATTTGTGCTAACTAGAATTCAGACCCATTGTTCACCTCAGTCGGCTCAGCGTCCGAGTGGGAGAACGACGACCCCCGTTCAAAGCGAAGTTTCTCTATGCAAGCTATCCGTAGTTTCAGTTGGGTAGTCCGGAGCGCTGGCATTCTAACTAGCATACATTAATCAAAACAACTATTTTCTGACCTGGGTACTTCAAACCCACTGATTCCACTTCTAACCGAACATTGAATAACGCCCGTTTAGTTCTTTGTTAAATTCAAGAGTTGGTTAACGTAATTCATTGGAGTAGAATTTTTATCATTCTCCTAAATAATCAATTAACCCACCATTCAAAATGGTATCTAAAATCGACACTTTCCAAGAGAATCGCCCTGTGGATCAATTAGCAGATGATGTTCTTTCTCCTGATAGGCGAAAGACACCAAACTTGTTCATGTAAATATAATTAAATAATACCTAAGGAGACAGCCTGCTGATGACTCCCCGAGACCTATCCATTGTAACCAAAACCCATAATGTGAATTAATTCTCCTAGTACAAAATAACGATCCTACCATTCTCCTGCTTAACTCCTCCTCCCTGATACAATTACAAGATAGTCACCACCTGTTCTACTATAGAAGCAAGAGAAAAGAATAAGCTAGATGAATTTTTGATTAACCGAGAGGTTGCTGGCAACCTAGTCAAATTCAGTAGTTTATCAGACATGGTAGCTGTGATTGTGATTAGGCTGTATAAAAGCTATACTCTAAAAAAAAAAAAAAAAAAAAAATTTATGCACCAGCTTCACAGAGCAGTGACGATGAAATTGAGTCCTTCTATGATGATTTACGTCAGGCAATGGATCAAGATAAGTACGCGTTAGTAATAGGTGACTTTAATGCTTAAGAGGGGAGGAAGATGGGAGATGAGTCGTGCATTGGGAAGTTTGGAGTAGGTGAAAGAAATGATACAGGCTAGAGAGGTTGCTGGTAACGTAGTCAAATTCAGCAGTTTATAAGACAGGGTAGCTTGGACTGTGACTAGGCTGTGTAAAAGGTACAATCCAAATTTTTTTTCAGGATTATGCATCAACTTCACAGAGCTTAGATGATAAGATTGAGTCATTTTATGATGATTTACGTAAGGTAATGGATCAAGAAAAAAAAACACGTTAGTAATAAGCGACTTCAATGTTTAAGTGCGGAAGAAGATGGGAGATTTATGCACCAACTTCACAGAACGTAGACAATTTAAGATTATTTAAATCAGGTAATGGATCAAGAAAACAGTAAATGTAGGTAATAGGCGACTTTAATACTAAAGTGGTGAAGAAAATAGGAGATGAGTCGTGCATTGGGAAGTTTGGAGTAGGTGAAAGAAATGACACAGGCCATATTAGTCAATATTCCAGAGAAATACAACATGAGGATAATGAACGCTTTCCTCCAAAAACATGCAGGTCATAAATGTACCTGGAGAAATCCAAATGGAACAACAAAGAACGAGATAGACTTCATATTAGGAGATGAGAGCAAGAGCGTTAGCAATGTTACGGTCATGAATAAAGTCGGCATAGGTAGTGACAATAAATTGAAGGGTTACGCAGCTAAATTTAAGTTCAGACCCAAGACAGATAAATTAGTTTCAAAAAAGAAAATAAGCCCTGCAAAGGTTAAGGATAACAAGAAGTTTTTGTTAGAAATTAGAAATAGATTCGCAAGTCTAAGAACTAACAAGGACACCATCGAAGGTATTAATTCAAATTTAGTTAATATCATTAGGGAATCGTCAGAGAAAGAAAGTATAAAAAGTATTTGAGAAAACAAATACCCCAAATCCAAAAATTATCTAATTAAAAGAAGAACGACCATCCAGATAAAAACAAGAAGAGACGAAATAGAAAGAAGAACTGAACAAGTTTATCAATGAAAGACAGAGATCAGAAAAAAAAAGAGAAACATGGATGAAATAGAGACACTATTCGGAAGGGTAAAAGTATTAAGGGAACGAGCGCAGACATGCTTTAGGAATACAGCAAATTATATGTTTGAAAGATAGAAATAGAGAGACAATTAAATGCAAAGACAGAATGGTAAAATTAGTAGAATAATTTTACCAAGAGCTTTACATGTCGAAAACCGTATTTGAGTCAGTAAATTTATTTGTAGATGTTAGTACTGCACCAAAAATAATTACAAAGGAAGAAGTAGAATTTGACCTAAAATTTTTACAATCAATGCATTCTGCCAGCAATAATCTACGGGTGTGAGACTTCAAAACTTACGAAGGCGATGGAAAAAAAAATATAATAATAATAATAAATAAAGATAAGGGCTGCACAGAAAAGAATGGAGAAGTCACTGATGAGAATAACGCTGAGAGACCGAGGGAGAGCAAGTTGGGTGAGAAAACAGACTTAAGTAAAAGATATTGTAAAATAGAGGAAGTGAACTTAGGCGGATAAATTAATACAAACGATTGATTAGCGATGAAGTAAGTGTGCTACAGAGTGGACGCCACGAGATGGGAAGCATAGTAGAGGTAGACCAAGCAAAAAGTGGAGAAACGAAATAGAGAACTTGCAGGAGTGACGTGGCCAATATTTGCGCGGTTGTGTGAGTCATGGAATTCTAAGAAAGAGGCCTTTGTTCAGCAATGTACTCGGGATGGCTGATTTGATTTGATTTGAAGGGAGGACGAGGGAGAGAAGGGGTGGCTATACTTGTAAGGGAAGAGATAGGTAATCGTCTAGTGAAGTGGAAGGAGGTTTCTTCAAGGTTAATGTGGGTGAAGATGAAGCTGGGAAGGGAGATGTGGATTTTTGTAAGTGCATATGGGCCTGGTAGTGAAAAGAGTATAGAGGAATGTGAGGCTTTTTGGGTGATTTTAAATGCGTACATAGATGGATTAGGGAGAAATGCCAATGTAGTTGTATTGGGACACCTTAATGCTAGGGTAGGAAATGAACCAATAGACGGAGTGGTTGGGAAGTGTGGAGTTCCAGGAAAAAATCGAAGTAGAGTTGATGGTAGAAATGTTTCTCGAAAGAAAGTTGATGATAGCATATACAGTGTTTCGGAAGCAAGTCAAGCATAAGTACACATGGGAAATGGTGATGTATGGAAGGGTGTTAGATAGAACGTTAATGGACTACATAGTGGTAACCAGAAGTATAGTAGGAAGAGTTAAGGATGTTTATGTTCTAAGGGAAGAGAAAGAGGGAATATCAGATAATCTATTTATGTAAGGTAAGTTTAGAGTGAAGGATAGGTGGAGAGAGAGGAAAAGGGCAGAAGAAAGGGAGGTACTTATAGTGAACTGCTTAAATAAGAAACAAAACGAGAAGGAGTATAAGAAGAAACTGAGTGAGGAATTGGAGGGAGTGAAGGATAGAGTAGAACTAGGAATGGAGGAGGATTGGGAATGGGTCAAGGAGGAAGTCATAAAATGTACAAAAAATAGTGTGTGGAACAAGGAGTATGGAAAGAAATAGAAGGAAAGGTAGTGAGTGGTGGGATGAGGAAGCAAATAATAGTGTAGAAGAGAAGAAACGAGCTTTCGTAGATTGGTTACAAATGAGGATCAAGAAATCATATGAGAGGTACAAAGTAAAGAGAAGATAAATAAAGTATAACATAAAGAAGGTAAAGAGTAGAACAGATGTGAAATTGGGGTAGGAGTATGACAAGAATTTAAAAGTAATGAAAATATTTTGGAAAGAGATTAAGAGGGGAAGAGGAGGTGAATCAAATAGACAAGAAAAGATAAAAGGTGCAGATGGATATATGATAATAAAAGAGAAGGCAGTGAGAGGAAGGTGGGCAGAGTATTTTAGGGAGTTACTAAATGTGAAGGAGGATAGGGAGGGAAAGACAGTTGCAGTGGGAAGCACAAAAAAGAAAAAGATGACCGTTATGAGTGGGGAAAATAGATGAAACATAGAGAAAGATAAAGTGAAGGCAGCTGTTAAGGTAATGAGAGCAGGTACGGCACCTGGGTTGGATGGATGCCAGGCAGAATGTCTGAAAAAAGGAGGTACAGTGATAGTGGACGGGCTGATGAGGTTATTTAATGTTTGTTTGAGAGAGGGTAGAATGCCGGAGGACTGGAGGAGTGCCTTTATAATTCCACTTTATAAGGGAAAGGGGACAAGTGTGAGTGTGGTACTTTCAGATGGATCAGCTTGTTAAATGTAGTTACGAAGGCTTATGGATTGGTTTTGATTGAGAGGATTAGAAGAGGAAAAGAGGGAGCAATTGGTGAGGAACAATGTGGGTTTAGGACAGGTAGGGGTTACGTAGATCAGATTTTTGTGGTAAGATAGATATGTGAGAAAGCTATAGGAAAAGGTAAAGATGTTTTTTTGGGGGGCTTTTATGGATCTGGAAAAGGCTTTAGACAGGGTAGACAGTAGGTAGGCAATGTGGGAGGTATTGCAGTTATATGGGATAGGATGAAAACTTTGAAGAGCAGCCAGAAGTTTATACGTGAGTATCAGAGCTTGTGTTAGGATTAGAAATGGAGAGAGTGAATTGGTTAAAATAAAAGTGGGACTTTGTCAGGGATGTGTTTTGTCGCCCTGGCTGTTCAATTTACACATGGATGGGTTGGTGTGAGAGGTAAATGCAAAGATAATGGGTCAGGGATTGGAGAGGGTTAAAGAAAATAGAGAAAAGTGGGATATAAGCCATTTTTTGTTTGCTGATGACACTCCGCTTGTTGCAAGATCAGAGGAGGAATTGAGGAAGTCAGTGACAAAGTTTGGGAAGATGTGTGAAAGAAGAAAGCTGAAGATAAATGTGGGTAAAAGTAAGATGATGAGATGTACAAGGGAGAAGAGTACCAGCAGACTGGAAGTGAGTATTCAGGAAGAGAGACTGGATGAAGTGGATAGTTTTAGATACTTAGGTGCAAATGTGGCGGGAAAGGGATGAGTGGGGGGTGGAGGTAGAATGTAGATTGAGAGAAGTGAGCAAATGCCTTGGTGGATTAAAAAGTGTAATTAGAAATAGACATTTGAGAATGAATACTAAGAGGAGATTGTATGAAGGAGTGATTATGACGAAAGCATCTGCCGACAGCACAGAAGAAGAGAGAATTTTTCAATGTGTTTGAGATGAGGTACATAAGAAGTATGATAGGGCTACTAGGCTGGATAGAGTCAGAAATGAGGAGGTGAGGAGGAGAATAAAGGTGGAAAGGGAGTTGGGAGATAGGGTTGATGAAGGAGTATTTGGATGGTTTGGACATATGGGAGTAATGAATGAAGAAATATTAGTAAAAGAGGTGTGGAAGGCAGAGTTGGAAGAAGTGAACATGAGGGGGCGACCTACGAAGAGATGGGTGGATGGAGTAAAAGTAGCATTGGAAAAGAGTGGCATATCTGTTGAGAAAGGATGGGAGAGGACACAAGCTAGGTGTAGGTAGAGAATGTCTGTATATGGATGATGCTGTGATGCATAAGGGGGAGTGGGTGGGGCATGGGGTGAGGGAGTATGTACGAAAAATAAATTTACGCGTCCCGAAGGTATTTCTCCTTGTCTTTTCTTTTCCTGCATATGGGGACAGAAAGGGGGTCACCGATTTAACAAAGCGGCTTTGTTGTGGATGTGCTGTATCTTATTGACACTGCTTCTGTCACAGGGTAGTAGATAAGATGCATGGATAACCCGTCATTCAAGAGGTGCGAAGATATGATGAGGAGAAGAGGGTAGAGGGGAGTGGAGTATGAAGGAGATGGAATGGGTGGGAGTGGTTTCTATGCCTTTATTTTTTGGCTACCTCTCTTTTAAGGGGAATATTACCTTTAGTATATGTATATATATATATATATATATATATATATATATACATATATATATATGTTATGTGTGTGTGTGTGTGTGTGGGTGTGTGTGTGTGTGTGTGTGTGTGTGTGTGTGTGTGTGTGTGTGTGTGTGTGTGTGTGTGTGTGTGTGTGTGTGTGTGTGTGTGTGTGTGTGTGTGTGTGTGTGTGTGTGTGTGTGTGTGTGTGTGTGTGTGTGTGTGTGTGTGTGTGTGTGTGTGTGTGTGTGTGTGTGTGTGTGTGTGTGTGTGTGTGTATATATTTGAGCTATGAAATATTATTCCTATCGTCTAAAACATCATCATTTGAGTTGCAGTGGTTAAAAAATCAAAATAACCTCGATTCTAGTTGTTAATTTTATTTAAGAACCAAAGAGTGAACTGGTTTAAAAAACATAACAATATCATCGGTAATTAGGAACTTTACAGGATGAAATTCACTTTGCTGGATTAATAAGAGACGAAAAAAAAAGTGGGTTGGCCTGTCATTGTCAAAACAATACATGCGAAAAAGTGCCTCGTCATAAAGGATATAACGTAATAAAGTCAAAACTAAACTGTGGAAAAACCTGTCAACCTTTCATATTGTTGTAGGAGATGCCGTTATAGTCTCCTGTGCTTGCCATTGTGAAAAGTATTAACGTTTGTTACAAAAATTTACGATAAGGTCTGAAAGAGGATGTAGCAGACCCTATAGCTAGTAAGTAAAAAGAATAATTGGTTTGTCTTCATACATTTCATATATATTTACAATCAGAGTACTCTTCTTATTCGTATAGCTGACCCATCATCTTAAACTCTCACCAAGAACAGCCTCATGTGATCTAAACTACCTATTACTGAATGGAATACAATATTATCCTGTTGGCCTCCAAGCAGACCAAAGCTGATTCCTAGGACTAAAAAAGAGACAATTGCTATAATGACTGAAGAACTGAGTGACCGTTAGAGCCTACTTGGAATAATAATGTATGTGTCGGATGAGACATTGTTCCCTAAAGATGAGTAATCACTCCCTTAATAAGAAAAAAGAAGTACACACACGCACACGCACACGCACACACAAACACACACACACACACACATACACACACACACACACACACAGCTATCCTGAGTCCCCTACTGAACAAAGGCCTCCTCATAGCGTTCTATGATTCACACGACTGCGCCAACCTCTGCCACGTCACTGCTGAAAAATTCTCAGTCTCGTCTCTCCACCTCCTGTCTATTCTCCCTCTTCTAAGCCTCTCATCTCGTGGCGTCCACTCAGCAACACACTTGCTCCATCGCTCATAAGTCTTTCGCACTAACTTACCTGCCCAATTCCACTTCCTCTCTTTCACCGCCCACATAATATCTTTCACTCTTGTCTGCTTTCTCACCCAACTTGCTCTCTTTCGGTCTCTCAGCGATATTTCCATCACTGATCTCTCCATTCTCCTCTGTGTAGTCCTTATCTTTGTTTCCATCGCCTTCGTCAGTTTCCAAGTCTCACACCCGTAAATTATTGTTGGCAGAATGTATGGATTGTAAACTTTACGCTTCAAACATAAAGGTAGAGAGCCTCTCAGGATCTTATTATATTTACTAAATACCTTTCAACTAATTGCACTGAAGAGTAGTGAAGCGGTGGAATTACCAATTTCATCAATCTGCTTAGTTCAGGAAGAAACAGACTTGGGAAAGAAATACAAGAATCAACTAGAACCTACTAGTTGTCCTGAGCTGGATGAAAGCTTAGTTGCTTTGCTCTTGAAACACAATAAATCAATTACTTTGACGGCGGGATGCCTTAGGCAAACCACTGTTTTAAAGCATCAGATCAAGTTAAAATCAGGTACTCAACCTATCTATATATCTGCCCATAAAGTACCACATTCTAAGCTAGCCATTGTAGATCAACTGATCACTGAAATGTTATCACATGGTATCAGAACAACTACCCCCAGGACAATTGCCCCCCCGACAACTGCCCCCGGGACAATTGCCCCCCGACAAGTGCCCCCGGGACAATTGCCCCCGTAGGTCAACTGCCCCCATAGGACAACTGCCCCCTGGACATTTGTCCCGACAACTATCCCGACAATTGCCCTGGAATTTGTTACCAAATACGTAATTACTTTCTAGTAATTTCCTGAGTAACTATTTATAAAAAAAATCTTCATAGAGAAAAGGTAGTAAATAAAAACTATCAAAACAATGTTTTATTATTGTTAATAAAAGTACATGATTTTAAAAAGACAACATCATATACTCAAATTTGTTGGCCTTTACGTAA
>NC_134791.1:49843508-49851008 GCF_046742065.1 Oratosquilla oratoria
ATATGTTCTTAGGATTTGATGGAAACTATCATCAGAGATGCTATCGAATATCATTTAGAAAGTAACCGTTTGATAAATGATAGCCAACATGGTTTCAGACGGAAACGTTCTTGCGTGACTAACTTACTCGAATTCTACAACACAGTTATCTCGAATTATGACAAAAGAAACAATATAGATTTAATATATCTAGACTTTGCAAAAGCTTTTGATACCGTCCCACACGAAAGACTACTTACTAAATTAGCTTTGCATGGAATAAGTGGTAGCCTATTAGGTTGGACTAGTAATTGGTTGAAAGGTCGAAAACAGAGAGTTGTTTTAAATGGAAAAACTTCTGGATGGAAAAGTGTTGCAAGTGGAGTTCCTCAGGGTTCCGTTCTTGGGCCACTTCTATTCATAGTATATATAAATGATATAGACCATGGACTAAAATCTACTGTTTCCAAATTTGCTGATGATACAAAACTGTGCGGAGTGGCAAATGATCACTCAAACCAATTAGATATTCAAGAAGATTTAGATCAATTACAGCAATGGTCTGAAAAGTGGCTAATGAAATTTAACACAAGTAAATGCAAGGTAATGCACATAGGTAAAAATAACAGCAAGTACGATTACAAGTTATTTGGAAATTCGTTAACAAAAGTGGATAGTGAAAAAGATCTCGGCGTAATTATCAGTAACGACCTCAAATCATCCAAGCAGTGTATTTCAGCCTCTGAGAAAGCAAATAAGATTCTGGGATTGATTGCGCGATCTTTTGATTTCAAAAGTCCATCACTCATTAACAAGCTATATAAATCGTTAGTTCGTCCACATTTGGAATATGCTGTTTCCGTATGGTCACCGAATCTCATTAAAGACATTGACAGACTGGAAAAAGTACAACGGCGAGCCACAAAACTGATTCCAAATATCAAAAATAAATCATACGAAAATCGACTTAAGCACATGAATCTGTTTTCCCTAAAAAAGCGTAGACTCAGAGGTGACTTGATACAGGTCTTTAAGATTTTAAAGGGAATTGACAACATCAAAAGTGACCAAATTTTCACATTGAATGAAAATCAGACAAGAAACAATGGTCTCAAACTGTCCGGAAATAGATTCAATTTGGAAGTAGGTAGAAACAACTTTGCCAACCGTGTAGTTAATGAATGGAATAAACTTCCTGCACAGGTAGTGCAATGTAGTTCAGTTCGAAGCTTTAAGAATCATTTAGATAAATACTTAAGTAAGATGCTGTAATTATTATAATTTATGTTATATTATTTGTTTTTGTTTTGTTATAATTTGTCTGTCTGATTTTCATTTATTATTAGTTATATGTCAATTTATTATCATTTACTATTTACCTGTTTGTTTGTTATTCAACTATACCAATGCATTTATTTATGTATTTTAATTGTTATTTACATTGTTATAGTTTTAATTTATTATTAATATTTTTTTTTTTTTTTTTTTTTTTTTTTTTTTTTTTTTTTTTGCATCCGACCTAGATATGGATCAAAAGGTCTCCTGTCGGCATGCTTTGCCTTTGTAATCCTTTGTATTCAATTATTATGCGTATTACTAGTTGGTATTTTCTTCCCAAGAGAAGACCCTTGCATATAAAACGTCAATTTTCGCTCGAGCAAAATCAGAATTGAACAAACATAAGGAAAGACTGTTTAAACATGATCAAGTGTAAGGGATAATTAGGAATAGCACAGGAGAGAACTTAATATAAATGATTGTGTTAACTGAATATAGGTGTGAGAGAAAGGGACGATGATAAATTGAAACAGGGAAACTCATTCTTAGCATGAAATGGTATTGTGCATGGAATTGTGAAATTTCGATTACTTCCCGTAAGATTTGGTTTAACATCACAAAGTTCCTCTATCGGGAGGCTAGGACAGTGCCTCTTACAGAGGACTTTACAGAATGGAATTTAATGAACCACGTCCTTAG
Source organism: Oratosquilla oratoria (assembly GCF_046742065.1). Lineage (NCBI taxonomy): Eukaryota > Metazoa > Arthropoda > Malacostraca > Stomatopoda > Squillidae > Oratosquilla > Oratosquilla oratoria. The sequence continues at coordinate 49,845,465 of NC_134791.1, forward strand.
TTCAACTTCGCCCGTGGCAGGACTCGAACCGCCATCCCCTCGACCTTCGCCGCAAGTACACTCTAATACCCAAGACCTCCCTTTGGGAGATCCGGAGCTGGTGAGGAGACTAAGATACAGATTGTAATAACCTTTAGTAAGATTATATTAAAAAAGGAAAATATGAAAACAGACGAGGCCACACGAAGAGAAGAAAAAGGAAAAGAAAAGAATAGGAAAGTGACTGGAATGGGAAGAGTAGTGAATAAATCAACAGTGCTGGAAATATTAAAATGAGTAAAGAAAAATGTGAAAAGGAACAAAGCTTATAGAAATATATATTGTATATATAATTTTTTTCTCACAGCATTTCCTCTGTATGATTCCAAAGTATTCATTAATTGTTGAGCAAGCATTCCTCGACGTACACACACAATCCACACCAAAACAAAAGACTGCAAAAGGACAAAAATATAATGAACTTCCCCCAAATGCCCAAAATACGAAGTCTCTGCTGGAAACGCAAGACAAAAAGTCAGCGCAGGGCATTCCCGCTCCTTCTAATATCTTCCTCACTAATTTCCAGTAAAACATTATTTCTAGCAGAGGTGGTGTCAAGGGGATTGGGATGAGGGAGAAAGGGGGAGAGGGCTGGAGGTAGGGGGCGGGAGGAGAGGGAGGAGAAGAGTGAGGTGGGTGGAAGGGTAAGGATGGACGTTTAAGGAGGTGGAAGGCGAAAGGAAGTTGGTTGAGGTGAGGCAAAACAAAGGAAAAAAAGTGATGGAGAGAAAGGAAAGGAAAGAAAGAAGACCAAGGTGAAATGATGTGAAGGAAGCAAAGATACGTGAAAACAATGAAAACAGGAGAAAGGGTGGAGGGAAATGAAATAAGGAGTAAGCAGAGCAAGGTGAGGAATGACATGACAAAATAGAACAAGGAAAGGCGAAAAAACAAAACAAGGGGAAGATAGAACAAATGGAAAGGCGAAAAAACAGAAAAAACAACAACAAGGGATGATAGAACGAATGGAAAGGAAGGATTGCTGAAATGTATTTTGTAAGCAAGGAGAGGAAGTATTTGGAGAGGAAAAGAAATACAATGATTGTTATATCTATCTATGTACTAAAGGCTTTTTCCTCTTTATAAAGAAGGTAGCCAAGTCAAAAGGACGTACCTACTTCTACCTATTCCACTTCCCTCCACCACTTTTTCTTCCCTTCCACCTTAGGTTCTCTTGGATGAATGGGAATGAGGGATTGTTGAAGTGTATTTCGTGAGCAAGGGGGAAGTGTCTGAAGAGAAAAAGAAATGCAAGGATATCTCTTGGATGAATGGAAATGAGGGATTTTTGAAGTGTATTCAGTGAGCAAGAAGGAAGTGTTTGAAAAAAAAAAGAAATGTAATGATATCTCTTGGATGAATGGAAATGAGGGATTGTTGAAGTGTATTTCGTGAGCAAGGAGGAAGTGTCTGAAGAGAAAAAGAAATGCAAGGATATCAATGGGCGAAAGTAAGAAAGAGGAAGATGTGAGGAGGGTAGACTGGAGGTGAACCATTACCAAGGCAAGAAAAAAAAGAAAAAGATATAGAAATAGGAAAGAATGTGTTATCTTAGGAAGAAATAAGTGAACCTAAAGAAAAAGACGAGAGGAGAAGCAAAAGCGAGAAATATTAGAAAAGGGAGAAAAGAGGTAAGAAAATGGTGGAGGAAGAGGAGGCATGGAGGAGTGATGAGGTAAGGAGACAAGAAAAATATTAGGTGATGGGGAGCATAAGGAAAAGAGGAAAGGAAGGTGATGAGAAAAGATGAAGTTTGGAAGGAAAGGAGAGAGAGACGGAGAGAGAGAGGCGGTGAGAGAGGGAGGCAGGGGAGGCAAGGAGTGAGAGATAGAGACAGAGAGAAAAAGAGAAAGAGAGAGGAGAGAAAGGAGAGGGAGGAGTGAACTAAGAAGAGGGAAGAAATAGGTAATAGGGACAGACGCGAGAAAGGGGAAAAGAAGAAGGAGAGGAAGAAAAATGGGAAGAAGCAAAGAGAAGGAAGAAATGGATAGAAAGGAAGGGAAGTAGAAGGAAAATATTGGAATGAGGGAACCAATGATTGTGGCAGTAAAAGAGAGGAAAAAGGAAGATAGGGTAGGATAGACGTCGAAAACGGGAGGAAGGAAGGATGGAATTGATTGAGTGAAAAAGAAACCTGGAGTTGAAACAGAGAAAGGAAGGATAGAAAGAGGAAAGGGAGACAGGAGTTGATATAGAAAGAAGCAAAACGAATGAAGATATACGGTGAGAATAATCTAACAATACTTCAAACAATGTTATGGAAGAAAGAACGAAGACTAATTAAGAAAAGCGAGAAGCATAGGGTAAAGGAGAAGGCAAGATATATATATATATATATATATATATATATATATATATATATATATATATATATATATATATATATATATATATATATATATATATATATATATATATATATATATATATATATATATATATATATATCATTCTAAGATAATTGAAATAAAAAGGTGGAAGTGAAAAGAGACTAAAAATGGCCAAGAAAGCAAAAAAGAAATTAAATAACTAAGAGAGGAAAGAGAATAGAACATGGGAATAGGTAAAAACGAAAGATATCAGAAAAAATAAAGAAACAATGAGGGAAAAGGCATTTGGGGGGGAAGAACGAAGAAACTGGCTCTGTAGGAGAGGAAGAGGTGAAGTGGAAGAGGGAGAGGGGAGAGGGGAGAGGGGAGAGGGGAGAGGGGAGAGGGGAGAGGGGGAGAGGGGAGAGGGAGGAGGGGTAGAGGGGGGAGGGGGAAAGGGGAGAGGGCAGAGGGGGGGGGGGGCAGGTGCGTGTCACAGGTGACCGTTCTGTCGCACCTCGACGCCGCTCGAGTGGCGCCGGCGCGCACCGTTACAGTAAGCAATGTTGATGGTTCCTGGGCTCGAACTTAGCGACAACACCGAGGAGGACAAAAGAGAAAGTACCGAGAAACAACGGCGGTGGACACAACAAAAGGTGAAGGTGACGCCAAAGGTGAGTGCTAAAGCGGCGCAGGTGGCCACAAGGAAATGATGGGGGAAGGGGAGGACAAAGGTAAGAAGAAGAGAAGGTCGCGGAAGAAATGGAGAAAATATAAGTGGAAGAGAAACAAGAGGAGGAGGGGAAGGAGAGAAAGAGGAGGAGGAGGGGAAAGAGTATAAGGAAAAGAGACAGTAACAGCAGGAAAAGAAAGAGGAAAAAGAAGAGGAGGAAAAGGAATATGATGAGGAAGAAGAGTAGAAGGAAGAGGATGAAGAGAAGTATAAGGAAAAAAGAGGAGGTGGAGGAGGAAGAGGAGGAGGAGGAGGAGGAGGAGGACGAGGAGGAAAACATGTGAGAGTACCAAGGTCTATGTAGATTAGGGTTAATGTATATTTAAGCGTAATATACTAGATGAAATCTCCGAATTCAGAGTGACTTCTCATTGAGGATGGATGAAGGTAGGAAGATTAGAAAGGACAAGATGTTTAAGCATAGGAAAACGGCTGTAGGAATGAGAATGAGGGGATTTTGGAGAGGAAACCAAAGGTTTACGCTGAAGTGTAGACAGGAAATTGAAGAAGCCTTTCCAAGATCACAATATGATCAAACTAATCCTCGAATGAAAAGGAATAATGGTGGTGATACGGACGGATGGAATTTGAAGTGTTGAGGTCAAAGGTTACTATGCAGTAATCTTAACCTGTAAACATGAGACTAAGAAAAATGTAACCACCATACGTTTTTACTTATTGATTTTTACTGCCCACATTAAGACTGTTTTCTTCTTCTTCTTCTTCTTCTTCTTCTTCTTCTTCTTCTTCTTCTTCTTCTTCTTCTTCTTCTTCTTCTTCTTCTTCTTCTTCTTCTTCTTCTTCTTCTTCTTCTTCTTCTTCTTCTTCTTCTTCTTCTTCTTCTTCTTCTTCTTCTTCTTCTTCTTCTTCTTCTTCTTCTTCTTCTTCTTCTTCTTCTTCTTCTTCTTCTTCTTCTTCTTCTTCTTCTTCTTCTTCTTCTTCTTCTTCTTCTTCTTCTTCTTCTTCTTCTTCTTCTTCTTCTTCTTCTTCTTCTTCTTCTTCTTCTTCTTCTTCTTCTTCTTCTTCTTCTTCTTCTTCTTCTTCTTCTTCTTCTTCTTCTTCTTCTTCTTCTTCTTCTTCTTTTCTTCTTCTTCTTCTTCTTCTTCTTCTTCTTCTTCTTCTTCTTCTTCGTCTTTTTTTCTTCTTCTTCTTCTTCTTCTTCTTCTTCTTCTTCTTCTTCTTCTTCTTCTTCTTCTTCTTCTTCTTCTTCTTCTTCATCTTCATCTTCTTCTTCTTCTTCTTTTTCTTCTTCTTCCTCTTCTTCTTCTTCTTCTTCCTCTTCTTCCTCTTCTTCTTCTTCTTCTTCTTCTTCTTCCCGTTTTTCTTCTTCTTCTTCTTCGCGTTTTTCTTCTTCTTCTTCCTCTTCGCGTTTTTCTTCTTCTTCTTTTTCTTCGCCTATTTCTTCTTCTTCTTCTTCGCGTTTTTCTTTTTCTTCTTCTTCTTCTTTTTCTTCTTCTACTTCTTCTTTTTCTTATTCTACTTCTTCTTTTTCTTGTTCTATCTCTTTTTTTTCTTCTTCTATTTCTTCTTCTTCTTCTTCTACTTCTTCTTCTTCTTCTTCATTTTCTTCTTTTACTTCTACTTCTCTTGGATTATTTGACCATCTAAACTGATTTTACAACTAAAAGAAATAACATTTTGTTAATATGAGTTTGGTTATAGATAAAGAAGGACCCTTAAGGACTAAAAATAATTGAACCACTGTGTTGTGATAAAGTTCTTTTCAGAATTTTTTTTCATTGATGCTAAATATTTCTATTCAGATGATAGACTTTGATTGGAACAAAGTCTAAAGTGACCGTCACTATAGAAAAGGATATATACGATGAAAATGGGGCGAGGGGCAATGACAAATCAAATAGTCGGTGGAGTGTAATGGGCGATCGTGACCTGAGCACTGAAGGTACTTTGACCGAGATTAAGCGGATCAAATTTCCTAAGGATTGGTCCCTGACTCTAAGTTAAAAGAAGTGGGACAGCATCCGAGAGGTAAGCTCTAGGTTCAAGGATTGATGTCTGTTCACAGTGCTTCGATGCTGAAACCCCGCCTTTTTTTTTATTATTGTGCTAACAGTGTACTTTTTGTTTGTTAAAAAATATCTACGTGATAGTCTTCCTAAGTAGTAATGTAGTGATATATTCTCAACTGAAATTGAAATATTTTGTAATTCAAAAAAAGATTAGCGAAGGGGTGGAACCTAACCTAACCTAACGTAACGTAACGTAACATAACCTAACCTAACGTAACCTAACCTAACCTAACCTAACCTAACCTAACCTAACCTAACCTAACCTAACCTAACCTAACCTAACCTAACCTAACCTAACCTAACCTAACCTAACCTAACCTAACCTAACCTAACCTAACCTAACCTAACCTAACCTAACTCAACCTAACCTAACCTAACCTAACCTAACCTAACCTGACCTAACTCAACCTAACCTAACCTAACCTGACCTAAC
>NC_134791.1:49856008-49863508 GCF_046742065.1 Oratosquilla oratoria
TTAAGAAGGGATATCAATCGTCTATATGCAACTACAGACCAATCAGTTTGACATTGATTATAGGTAAAATGTTTGAATCATTAATAGTAAATAGACTCAGAGAACATACCGAGAGACATAATTTAATTCGTGATACACAGCATGGTTTCTCCAAGGTAAGTCATGTGTGACTAATCTTCTATCCTTTTACACTAAAGTATATAAGGCGTTAGATAACAATGATAATTACAATGTGATTTACCTTGACTTTAACAAAGCGTGTGACAAGGTGCCACACCAGAGACAACTAAATAAAATCAAAGCCTATGACATAGGAGGAAAAGTGCTAGAATGGATTAGAGCTTGGATCAGTAACAGAAAACAGCGGGTCACCATAAATAGAGTAAAATCCAGGTAAGGCAATGTTAATAGTGAGGTTCTTTAGGGCTCGGTTTTGGATCCCTTGTTGTTCATTATGTACATAAACGACTAAGACAATGAGATAAATAGTGATGTTAGTAAGTTTGCGGATGACACTAAAATAGGGCGCCTAATTAGGTCAGAAGACGACGAAGAGATTCTACAGGATGATCTTAACAAATTGTTCACATGGTCGGTGAAATGGCAAATTACCTTCAATATCTCTAAGTGTAGCGTGTTAAACGCAGAGTGCAGGGTGATCTAAAAGAGATGTTCAAGTGGATCAGAGGTAATTAAGAAAGGAAATAGGCAAGAATTGGTTTACTAATAGGGTGGTCAACGAATAGAATAGACATAGTAACCATGTAGTGAGCGCTGAAACTATCAGTTGTTTTAAGAAACGGTTAGAAAACTTTATGGATGGGGATGACAGGTTGTGATGGATATGGAGCTGCCTAGTGTAGGCTTTATGATACATGAACTCAGAAATCTGCCTTACGAAGAGAAGCTTAGGCACCTTAACTTACACTCTGGAAAGACGCAGAGTGCGAGATGATCTACTAGAGGTGTTTAAGTGGATCAAAGGCTTTAACAAGGGTGATGCAAACAAGGTTATCATATTAAAACAACAAAGCAGGACTCAGTAATAGATTAAACTTGACAAATTTAGATTTGAGAAGGAAATAGGCAAAATTTTGTTTACTAATAGGGTAGTCAATGAGTGGAATAGATTTAGTAACTATGTAGTGAGCGCTGAAACTAGCAGTTCTTTTAAGAAACGGCTAGAAAACTTTATGGATGGGTATGACAGGTGGTGATGGATACGGAGCTGCATAGTGTAGGCCTTATGGTCTCTTGCAGTCTCCTTCATTCTTATGTTCTTATGTTCACCCCGGCTACCGCGGGATCAATCCGTGTACCAACTAATCGCCAGTCAATCGCTCTACTAACAACACTATTAAGAGCACAAAATGGCTTCAATCTGATGTCAAGTAACACTAACTAATATATATATATACGTATATGTACATGTATATGTACATGTATATGTATATGTATATGTATATGTATATGTATATGTATATGTATATGTATATGTATATGTATATGTATATGTATATGTATATGTATATGTATATGTATATGTATATGTATACACCCACAAACCACACACACACAGACACACGCACACACACACACACACACACACACACACACACACACACACACACACACACACACACACACACACACACACACACACACACACACACACACACACACACACACACACACACACACACACACACACACACACACACACACACACACACACACACACACACACACACACACACACACACACACACACACACACACACACACACACACACACACACACACACACACACACACACACACACACACACACACACAGACATGCACACTTTCTTTTTTGTGGCTAACTGATTGGATTATTTCGTGAGTTGTCTGAATCAGATGGCAAATTGCTGAGTACGCAGTGCGTTCTTACTCAACCAGTCACCTATTCTGTAACTCTCCACTATCATTTATTCACTTTCATGTTTCACTCATCTTCGCACTGTGGCCTTCACCCCCGTCACCACCCTCTTTACTCCTCTCCTTCTTCTCCTTCCAAAACCAGGCTGGAAAATGGTTAATGTACTTCTCGAGATCTTTCACTCGAATGCCCGGAGCCTTGGAGGTGCACGACGTCACCTTCATGGTCGCCGTCGTCGCCACGCTGCGCAACGAGACGACATGACGCCGACTTACCGCTCTGCATCGTTGCGTATTGTTTCGCCACGCGCCCTCGACACCATTGTCTCTGTACCGCTTTTTGAACGCCGCTTCCTGCATTCAACCAGCCTCCATTCATGGAACGCCTAATTATATATATGCGTATATTTTCACATATTAACCAAAAAAGAATTATGAATATATGTTCAAAATGTTTGAAAAAATTATATATACGACGGTGCACAAAAAACGTCAAAATGTGATAAAGCAAAATACATAATTATGTATATTCATGTGCATGTTATATATACGCATACATATGCGTGTTTTCAGCCTTAATGGCTCACTGCAGGACCGGATTATTCTCTGAGGGAGGATGCAGCCACTATACATAACCACGGTGGCTTAATCAGGATTGGTAAGTTTGTATCTATGGTGAGAATTTTTGGGGGAATGTTGGAAAATCTGTGTTTGTGAATGGAATATATAATAAGTGTAATCAGCTCGAGTTGGATGGAGTAAAAGGGGATTTGAGCAAAAGGGGAATGTCTGTTGAGCATAGAAGGGAGAGGGGTAAGGGATAGATAGGGGTGGAAAATGGTTGTTTATGAACGATATGTCGACATAGCTTTTCTCCACGTCTTCTCTATTTTCCGCATGAGGGGACAAAAAGGGAGGATCGCTGTGTAAACGAAACGGCACTGCTGTGGATGTACTTTGCCTTGCTGCATTGCTTCTTACAAGAGCAATGGGCAGTACACAGAGAGGACCCTTCCTCCACGAGGAGCTAAGATGAGAAGGAGACAAAAGGTAGCGGATGGAAGTGGATTGGGTGGGAGTGGGTGCATGCATTGGCTGATTACCATCCTTATAAGCTTAGCTAACACGTTTTTAAAGAAAACTGAATACGAGAGAGACTTGGAAGTTCTAGTGAGTCCTGGCCTTAAATGTAGGAAACAATGTATTAGCGCCAGGAATAAAGCAGATCATTAGGTTTCATTGCTAGGACGGTTACGAATAGAAGTGCAGAGGTAATTATCAAACTCTATCTAGCGTTGGTTGGACCCATCCTTGACTATGTGATACAGTTTTGGTCTACGTTTTATAGAATGGAGAGCAATTCACTAGAATTAGTACAGAGAAGAATGACCAAAATGATACATGGGCTCAGAAATTTACCTTATGAAGAGAGGATTAGGCATTTTAACTTACACTCTCTGGAAAGACGCAGAATGCGGGGTGATCTACTAAAGGTGTTTAAGTGGATCAAAGGGTAAGGCAAAAAAGGTAATCATATTAAGAAAACAGAGCAGAATTCTCAGTGATGAATTTAAACTGGACAGATTTAAACTTAAAAAGACAATAGACAAGAATTTGTTTACTTTTAGGGTAGTCAATGAGTGGAATATACTTAGTAAGCATGTAGTGAGCTCTGAAACTATCGATTGTTTTAAGAAACGGTTAGACAATTTTATGGATGGGGATGACAGGTGGTAATGGACACGGCATTGCCTAGTGTAGGCCTCATGGTCTCTTGCAGTCTGCTTCATTCTTATGTTATTAAGGGAAAAGAGGCTTTGGTATATAGAAAAATGAAATAGATGCAAACACACACACACACACACACACACACACACACACACACACACACACACACACACACACACACACACACACACACACACACACACACACACACACACACACACACACACACACACACACACACACACACACACACACACACACACACACACACACACACACACACACACACACACACACACACACACACACACACACACACACACCATACAGAGCATGCAATGCCGGTGGACGAAATTCTTATTTTTATTGCCCAGTGGATGAAATGATTGTGCTTTGGGATTGAAAGAGGTTGAGTCCTTTACCAATTTGATAAGAAATACATAAGGAAGAACTCCGGGATTATGGATGAGAGTCTCTTACAAACATGAAATTTTTGTTGTCTGAGAGATTAGTGGGACATAAAAATATAATATTCTGTAATGGAAGATAATGAGCAATAAATTAGCTAAATCTTTTTTCACAGATGATGATAGTGGAGGACAATATATCGCTGTCGGATATAATGTCAGTGGAGGACAAAATATAATTCTAGGAAGGGATTCCGGACAGAATGTCAATGAAGGACAAAATATCACGATGGGATGTAATGACAGTGGAAGACAAAAGATCACGATGGGATTTAATAATAGTGGAGGACAAAATATCACGGTAGGATATAATGTCACTGAAGAACAAAATATAATTTTTGGAAGGGATGCTGGACAGAATGTCAATGAACGACGGGAGGCCGGAGTGAAACGTGGTGACGTAGGGGGACAAAGTGTACATAAGCGATCGGATTACCGTTAGTGACCAGATATCCGTGATGGGGGAAATTTTTATTTTGATGGCAGAAATGTTAAAGAGGCATTGGATGTCAATAAAGGACCAAATATCAATGTAGAGCAAGGTGTCAATAAAAAAATATATAAGGTAAGTCATAATATTGAAACTCAAAACGTGTCAAAAAGAAATAATCAAGAGTTTCATAAAATATGTACTTTGATGCCCGTAGTATTAAGAACGAATTCCAAGAAATACAGGTGTATGTCAAAAGTGAAAATCTCAATATGATAGGAAAAACCGAGGCATGGTTAAATGGTAAAGCGTTTGAAGTTGAATTTAATATTGCAGGATTTAAACACTTTCATCATGATAGAAACCACAAGGAAGGTGGGGATGTTCTGTTGTACATTAAAAACAATCTTCATGCCTGTGTTTTAGAGAAAGTGAAACAGGATGCATATGGTAGTTTGTGGGTAGAATTAAACCAAACAAACGGAAAAAAAAATGAACTTAGGTGTAATATATAGGCCAAAGACATTATCATTAGCAGAGGACGAACTGTTATTTCAAGAACTGTCTAGTTTCTGCAACACACACACACACACACACACACACACACACACACACACACGCACACGCACACATACACATACACACACACACACACACACACACACACACACACACACACACACACACACACACACACACACACACACACACACACACACACACACACACACACACACACACACACACACACACACACACACGCACGCACACACACACTCACACACACACACACACACACACACTCACACACACACACACACATACACACACACACACACACACACACACACACACACACACACACACACACACACACACACACACACACACACACACACACACACACACACACACACACACACACACACACACACACACACACACACAATTTTACTGTCATTGATTGGATGACCCTTGAACATGGCCATATAGGTAGTCGCTTGATTGATGTTCTCGGTGACAATTACTTAGTTCAGCATGTAAAAGAGCCTACAAGACATGGAAACTTACTCGATCTATTGATCACTAGCCGTGGAAGCATGATAACCGATGTAGAATTCGGTGAAAATTTTGAAAATAGTGATCACAACTTAGATTCAAATTACTAAAAAAATTCGAATTACTACTTGTGTTTCTAAAATACCCGATTTAAGTAAAGGTCAGTTTATACGACTACGTCAGGAGCTTCAGCTTATAGATTGGGAGGCAAAATTGAACGAAAGACCTGTAGATCAGATGTGGGAAATATTTCAAAATACGCACACTAAGATGATTCATACTTATATTCCTTTTAAAGACAGACGTCTCTATTATGACATATTTTTCAATATAGCGCTATCATCCAAACGTTTATAGACTAGACTTTGCCATATGAGGTCATGGGTAACCTTAATTAATCTTTTCAGGCCTGAATTTGCATTGGAATTGATCGTAAGTACGATAACCATCCTTATAGGTTTTGGTATATCTGTGGACATGGCACTTCCAAACCGTCAACCAAATATCACAGATATTGTGAAGTAGTTATATTGTGCTTACTTTGGAGTCAAACTAGGAGCCCAGGATAAGGCTTTCTCTCCTCATATCTGCTGTAAAACTATGTGGAAAACTTACGAGTTTGGAGGAATTAGAATAGGAAGAGTATGCTATTTGGTGTCCCATTGATGTGGAGGGAAGGGAAAGATCACATCAGTGACTGCTACTTATGCATGACAAATATAAAAGCATGAATAGCATGAACAAGCACCATGTTCAATACCACGATGTTCCTTCTGCCATAAAACCAGTCCCCTATGGCTCCGATCTTCCTGTTCCTGGGCCTGATGTCACAATTGAATTCATTTCTAACCCCGAATCTAGTGAAACGACAGATACAACCAAGTTTGATGGCAACAACTCAGAAGAGGACGACGGACCAGCGCCACTGACACAAACCGAACTCGAGGATCTGACATGAGACCTTAACCTTTCCAAGGAATCTGATTAACTATTGAATTCACGTTTTTTAAATAAACAGCTTCTGGCATCAGGGACATTATTATATTGGTATCGCAACCGTGAGAGAGAATTTAGAAAATTCTTCACATTTGATGAAATATAATGCCATGGAATGAAAACTTTTCATTGACTCGTCCAACAAAGGTCTCAAGCTAGTTCTTCTGAATAATGGAAATGTGTTTTCATCGATTCCTGTTGGACATTCAGTTGAAATGATAATAAAAAAAATAACACAACAGCATGGACCGCCTGTTATCTGCTCTCAGCTTGGAGAAACACAATTGGTTGATCTGTGGAGATCTTAAAGTCGTTGGACTCATCCTTGGACTTCAAGGTAGATACAGAAAGTATCCATGCTTTCTGTGCTTGTGGGACAGCCGAGCTGACGACCAGCATTATGTCAGACAAAAATGGCCATCAAGACAAGGGGTAGAAATTGGGTTACACAACGCGTTGTCCCATCCTCTGGGAGTCGAGCAATATATTACTTACGCCCTCTACACATCAAACTTGGTCTATTGAAGAACTTTGTGAAGATATTGGACAAGGAAGGTGAATGATTTGTTTTCCTCCGTCAGATGTTTTTTTCGAGTAAGCATAGAGGGCAGGTATATTTGATGGTCCTCAGATAGGGGAGCTGATCAAGGATGCTACTTTTGATGAAGCAATAAACCTTGGTGAAATTTGCCTGGTTGTCCCTTAAGTCAGCCATTGCAAACTTACTTGGCAATCACAGAAGTCCTCACTATCAGAAGGCGGTTGATGAGTTAATGGTGAATTTCTGCCATCTTATTGCGCGCATGTTGGTAAAAATGAAATCCCTTCGGTCCCATCTGGACTATTTCCCTGAAAATTGCGGAGAGTTCAGTGAAGAAGAGGGTGAACGGTTTCACCAAG
>NC_134791.1:49868508-49873508 GCF_046742065.1 Oratosquilla oratoria
GACAGATAGATAGACAGATAGATAGACAGATAGAGAGGTATATAGAGAGGTAGATAGCAACAAAATAAAAAATGAAAAAATGAGATTAGGGAAACAAGAAAAGGGAAGTAAGTGGGGGAAGAAGAGTTGAAGTAGAAGAGGACAAGGGAGGAGTAGGAGGAGGAGGAGAAATAGAAGGAAGAGGAGGATGAAGAGAAAAAAGAGAAAAAGAAATAGAGTGGGAGAAGAAAGAGAATGAGGAGAAAGCGCTTGACAAGCAAGAGGAACGGGAGGACCAGACTGAGGAGTGGAAAGAGGAAGTGGAGTTGGAAGAGGTGGAGGAATAAGAAGAAACGGGCGTTAAGAACATAAGAACATAAGAATATAGGAGACTGCAAGAGACCATGAGACCTACACTAGGCAGCTCCGTATCCATCACCACCTGTCATCCCCATCCATAAAGCTGTCTAATCGTTTTTTTTAAACAACTCATAGTTTCAGCGCTTACTACACGGTTACTAAATTTATTCCATTCATTGACCACCTTATTAGTAAACCAATTCTTGCCTATTTCCTTCTTAAATCTAAGAGTTGGAGGAGGAGTATGAAAAAAGGCGAGAAATAAAAGAAAGATTTTAGGGTGAACAGAAGAAAGAAAGGAATTAGAAGAAAATTGGCAAGAGTAGAAGGGAGGAGTAAGGAAAGAGGAATAGGAAGACGGAGGGAAGGAAATAGGAGGGAGAGAGGGAGGAGCAAGAGAAGAATAAGAATGAGGCCAGGGAGGTGGTGGAGGTGGGTAATGAACAGGAGAAAAAGAATATTGAGAAGAAGGAAGAGGAGAAAAATAAAGTGGAGAAGATGTAGGAAAAAGAGGAAAAGAAGGAGGAATAATAGAGGGAAGAAGAAATATTGAGGAAGAGGAGAAGAAGAACGAGGAAGAAGAGGGAAGGGAGGAGGAGAAATGATATGGAAAGAAAAAGAAGGAAAATGAGTATTAGGATTAAGACTAAAAAAAAAAGATGAACTGGAGGAGATACAGGAAGAACATGGGGAAAAGAAGAGTAGCAGTTGGAGAAGTATTGAGCAATTTTCCGATTGTGTTCAGCGCTTTTATCTTGGGGGAAAATAAGGAACCGATATAATGGAATCACAGGGGTGATAAAGGAGAGATTTAAAAAAAAGTAGCAGAATGAAGGTATAACATATATATATATATATATATATGCATATATATATACATATATATGTATATATATATCTATATATATATATACATATATATATATATATACACATATATATATATACATATATTGGGGTGAAGACTAGCGTTCACGCGTTAAAACAATTATGCGTCATTTTAGTCCGTAGAAGGAAGTTGAAGATTATACGCTATAAAACGCGTAGCTACCGCAGAAGCCATCACCGTTGTCCTATGGGATTGGACTGTTGGGAATTGGAGAGAAGTGTGAGTCAAACCTGTGACTCGGAAGATAGGGCCCTACACACCTCCAATTCATCTCTTCGTAAGGACATCACCAAAGTCTCCTGAAGGGGTACTTCATAAAACTTATATAATCAATATCCTGTACAAGGAGAAGAAGAAATGGGGAGATGCAAACACCTCCGAGTCATCAGCTCGTAAGGATATCACCAAAGTCACCTAAAGGGGTGACTTCATTAAACTTATATCAATATCCCATATAAGGAGAAGAAGAAGTGGGGAGATGCAAACACCTCCGAGTCATCAGCTCGTAGGGATATCACCAAAGTCACCTAAAGGGGTGACTTCATTAAACTTATATCAATATCCCATATAAGCAGAAGAAGAAGTGGGGGGAAGCAAGCACCTCTGATTCATCAGTTCGTAAGGATATCACCAAAGTCTCCAGAAGGGGTGACTTCATAAAACTGATATAATCCATACCCCGTACAAGGAGGAGAAGAAGTAGAGGGGGAAGCAAAAATAGCGTAAAACTAAGTAAAGGAAACGTAAGAGAAGGAGATGGAGTAGGAGAAAGGGGAAAAAGGAAGACCAACAAAAAGGGGAGAAGAGAAAGGGGTAGAAGTAGGGAGACGAGAAAGAGGAAGAGGAGGAACAAGAGGAGGAACAAGAGGAGGAACGAGAGGAGGTGCACGAGAAGGGAAGATTAAATGGAGGGAAGAAAAGAGGGAGAGGAGTAACAAGAGGAGGTGCACGAGAAGGGAAGATTAAATGGAGGGAAGAAAAGAGGGAGAGGAGGAACAAGAGGAGGAACAAGAGGAGGTGCACGAGAAGGGAAGATTAAATGGAGGGAAGAAAAGAGGGAGAGGAGGAACAAGAAGAGGAACGAGAGGAGGTGCACGAGAAGGGAAGATTAAATGGAGGGAAGAAAAGAGGGAGAGGAGGAACAAGAGGAGGAACAAGAGGAGGTGTACGAGAAGGGAAGATTAAATGGAGGGAAGAAAAGAAGGAGAGGAGGAACAAGAGGAGGTGCACGAGAAGGGAAGATTAAATGGAGGGAAGAAAAGAAGGAGAGGAGATGGAAAATGAGGAGATGCAGGAGGAGGAGGGGAAGAGGAGGAGGAAGAGAAGAGGAGAGGCGGAGGAGGAGGACGGGAGCAGGAGGGGAAGAGGAGGGGGATAGGAAGGTAAGAAGAGGAGACGTAGTGAGGAGGAAAGCTGTAAAATGGAGAAGATGAAGCAGAAAATGGAGGTGAAGTAATAAGGATGAGGAAGAGAAAAATATGTAAAAAATAAGCATATATGCATGACACCGGCAAGGTTTCAACCTTTAGCGCAACTACGACATCCGGCTAAGACAAGTGTCTGGAGACAGAGACCATGGATATACTGCGGCTCATTACCCACAAAACAAAGGCGATAAAAATGAAATGCGGTAGACATTACTAAAAAAAAAAAAAAAAAAAAAAAAAAAAAACTCGTTAGTCAGGAAAACAAAAAGACAGGTAGATCATTTTTCTTGTTTAATTAGTGTAGACGGGACCGCGCTGGTGCAGGTAACGCGAGCATCCCCACCTTAATTGCCCGCTCTTGATTAATTAGCAGCACTAATTACTGTACCCCACCCCTCTACCTGCCGTCCTCCTTGTTACGCACTCAACCCCCAAACGCTGTTGCTCACGGCACTAGTCTTCTGTTTCTCCCTCAACCGGGAGTTGAGTTACATTTCCCATAAATTGACTCCCGGCCATTCTGGTGACGCACCGAAACTGATTTCGTTTTGGTTGTCGCCAATAGGTTGTATTTGTTTGTAAGGGTAAGGTGAACGGCAAATCCTTTTGAGCAATCGAAACCAAAGGTTGCATTTCAAATAAGTAAAATCGTCTTGGGTTATCCAGAACAAAATCGTTAATTGGTACCATATGGTTGATGGAGGTAACGTACTACAGTATAACGATGACCACCATACAACTTTACTCCCTCAATGCCATGTTGTACTGATTGAAATTTGCTGCGCCTTAAGCCAATCGATCTTATTTGGCTGATGGTTGAAAAGACGTTCAAGTGGGGGACTGACTTCATATGAATAACGCCACCTATTGTCTGCCACAAATATGATCTGGTTTATGAAGTTTTGCCTTCAGACGGCTATCAATGACTGCCACATACCCCTAATGTTGTTTGAATACAGGACGTAGGTAGCGGCTTCATCGGGCTTTAAGAGCATTCTGACGTGTGCTCCTCACAGCTCGGCTTGTCATACTCCATTTCGTAACGTTTATTGAATTCTGTTCACCATTCTCCAGAGCTCCTAACTAATGTTTGTATCCCATTTGCTGCTATTTATACATACATACATATACCAAAGGCTTTTTCTCCCTACACGGGGGGTAGCCAAAAAGAAAAAAGGCATCGAAACCACTCCCACCCATTCCATTTCCTTTATATTCCACTCCCCTCCACCCTCCTCCCTCCCTGCATCCTGTCCACTGCCCTGGGTAAGAAGCAGTGTCACAAGACACAGCACATCCACAGCAAGGCCGCTTCATAAAATCGGCGACCCCCCCTCTCCGTCCCCTCATGCAGAAAAGGAGAAGATGGAGAGAAATCCCTTCAGGCTGCGTTAGCTCATAACTTACCATATGGATTTGTTTCTTTTTCTTATTCTTATGTGTGTCCTTCGATATCGAAGACTTCAGCTTCATTCGGTGATGGGGATGAGATGGTCAGTGATGGTGTCGTTGATGCCATCTTAGGTGACTGAAGAGTCTAAATCGAGATCATCAGATTTTGCCACACAAGTAGCACTCCTTTCCAGGATCACTGGACGGGACTCCAATAGGGTTGTGGCGCCCTGTTCTTCGTGCTTCCCTGCCTTTGTGAATGGACTCTTCGTGGTGAGCAATTCCATCTTTACAGGGTGACTTCCAAGCGGGTCGGTCATTAGCATTAGTTTCTAACTCGTCAGTCGTCACATTACACTTTTTGAGGTTGGCTTTGATTTGATCTTTGTATCTCTTCATTTTCTACCTTGATCGACCTGACCATTTGGTGGCTAGCTGATCATTTAGCATTTGCCGGGGTTGACGATGTGTGTGCATACGGATGACGTGATTTGTCCATATCGATTGCCTTTTAACTAACATTGGGTCTATTATTATTGCGTTTGTACGCCGTAGTACTTTTCTACGTAGAACTCTATCGTTCCAGGTTAGTCCAATCTCTGAAGGTATCGTATATGGAATGCTTCTAGTTGTTTGATATCTTCTATAGACCGACCATGTTTCATCACCATAGAGCAAAGTGAAGACACATACGGCAGTGTG
Source organism: Oratosquilla oratoria (assembly GCF_046742065.1). Classification (NCBI taxonomy): domain Eukaryota; kingdom Metazoa; phylum Arthropoda; class Malacostraca; order Stomatopoda; family Squillidae; genus Oratosquilla; species Oratosquilla oratoria. The sequence goes on from NC_134791.1 coordinate 49,873,258, forward strand.
TACAAACACTTTTGTTAAAATTTTTAGATTAACTTTGGCGAATGCATGACGGCGCAGCCTTTCGAAAGCTGAAGAAACCTGGCTAATTCTTGAGCACATCTCGTTATTTATATTGTATCTTTCTGAAAGAATGCTACCTAAATATTTAGATTTTGACACCTGTTTGATTTCTTCTCCATTTTTATGGATCGTCAGGGGGGTGTCAGCGTTTTGTCGTTGGATCAGAATTACAGTTTTCTTGGTGTTAATTT
>NC_134791.1:49878508-49903508 GCF_046742065.1 Oratosquilla oratoria
TAAGGGGGAGGGAGGAAAGGGAAGCAGTAGGGGAACAGGGAGAGGGGAGGAGGAAGGGAGGAAGGGAGGAAGGGAGGAAGGGAGGACGGGAGGAGGTTAAGGGAGATAAGGGAAAAGAGAACTGGTGAGAGAAGCAGAGAAATCATAAAAATAATAAATTTGTTTAAATTTTAAGAAGAGCTGAGAAATGAAGAGAATAGTGCTAAAGGCAAGAAACATATGATGCTTCAAAAGATATATATATATATATATATATATATATATATGTATATATATATATGTATATATATATACATATATATATACACATATATATATATATATATATATATATATATATATATATATAGAGAGAGAGAGAGAGAGAGAGAGAGAGAGAGAGAAAGAGAGACAGACAGACAGAGAGAGAGAGAGACAGACAGACAGAGAGAGAGAGAGGTGAAAAGAAAGAAAACAAATCAAAAGTGAAAGATGAATGAGGAATGATGAGAACAAAACTGTAGGTCCGAAATGAGATAAAGAGAAAAGTCAAGAGAGATTGAAATATATTTAAAAGAAAGGCGAGACGGAGATATGAACATAAAAAAAAAACAGGAAAAATATATCAGAAATAATCATGATAAAAAAGGAAAAAGGAGAGGATGAGAAAGAAGGAGGAAGGGAGGAGGAGAACGACGAGGGGGTTTATATAAGTAAGGAGCAGAAGAAGAAAGAAGAGCAGGAGGAGGAGGAGGGAGAGGAGGAGGAGGGGGGAAACGAAAAGAAATAGAGGACGAGAATTAGGAGAGGAGGAAAATGAGAATGAGGTGTTGTAGAGGTAGGTGGAGAATAAGAGAGGAAAGGAAGAATAGAAGTAGTAGTAGTAGGATGAAGAAGAGGAATAGTAGTAGTAGTAGTAATAGGAGGAGGAGGAGGAGGAGGAGGAGGAGGAGACGGAAAAGATGGAGAAATCGGGAAGAAGTTATATTAGGAAGAGAAGTAGGAGCCAAGGAGGAGGAGGTGGAGAGTACAACGTAGAGGAAGAGATGGAGGAGAAGTAGGGAAAGGAGAAGACGAAGAAAGAAGTAGAGGAGAAAAAGAGAGAGGAGAAAGAAAAAGAGGGGGAGGATAAAGAAAAAGAGGGGACGAAGAGGAGGAGAAAGAGAGGAAGGAGGAGGGGAAGGAGAAGGAGGAGGAGGACGAAGAGGAGGAAGAAGAGGAATAGGAGAAAGAGGAGGAGGAGAAGGAGGAGGAGGAGGAGGAGGAAGGGGAGAAGAGGAGGAGGAGAAAGAGAGGAAGGAAAAGGGGAAGGAGAAGGAGGAGGAGGACGAGGAGGAGGAAGAAGAGGAAGAGGAGGAAGAGGAAGAGGAAGATGAGGAAGGGGAGGAGGAGGAGGAGGAGGGTGAGGAAGAGGAGGAGGAGGAGGGTGAGGAAGAGGAGGAGGAGGAGGGGGGAGGAGAAGGAGGATCAGGAGATATAAAGGAAATGAAGGTGATGGGAATTATGAAGAGGGAAAGAACTAAGAGCTGAGGAAGTGAAGGAAAAGAATGAAAGGGTGAAGAAGTAGGGGATGGAGTGGAAGCTGAGGAGGAAAAGAAGGTGGAGTTGGATACGAAGCTGCCCAGTGTAGGCCTTATGGTCTCTTGCAGTCTCCTTCATTCTTATGTTCTTATGTTAAGGACGGATAGGAAATGAATGAGAAGGAAGAGAAGAAGGAAAGGGAGAAGGAAGAGAAGGAAGAGAAAGGGATGAAAGAATGACAAAGGAGGACGAGGAGAAAAAGAGGAAAGAGGAGGAGGTGAAGGAGGAAGTGGAGACTAACTATCAGAGGAGTATGGAGGAATAGTAAGAAATGTAAAGGAAGGAGGAAGAGGGAAGGAGAAGGTGGAAGGGAAAAAGGGGAGGAAAATGGGGCGAAGGAAGAGAAATAGGAAGAAGAGGAGAAGGAGAAAGAAAAGGAAGAAATGAAAGACAAAAGGGACGAGAAGGAGAAAGAGAAGGAGGAAGAGGAGAAGAAGGAAAAGAGAGGAGTAAGATTGGGTAGAGGACAAGGAAGAGAAGTAGAAGAACAGGGGAGCAAAGAAGAGGAGGAGGGGGTGAGGTGAAAGGAAAACGAGGTAAGCAAAGAACAAAGAGAAGAAATTGGAGTATAAGAAAAGAGGAAAAGGGAGGATCAGAAACAGGAAGGGAAAGAGAAGGATAAATGGGAGGAGCAGGAGGAGGAAAAGAAAAAGAAGAAAGAGGGGGAGAAAGAAAAAGAGGAAGAGAAAGAGAGGAGAAGAGGAGAAAGAAGTGAAGATCGAAGAGAAGAAGGAGAAGCATAAAGGAGAGAAGGAGAAGGAGGAAGACGAGGCTGAGAAGGTGGTGGAGGAGAGGAAAAGAAGAAAGAGAGAGAGAAGAAAGAGTAGATAAAGGAAGAGGAGAAGGAGAAGGCACATGAGAAAATGAAAAAGTAGAAAGAAGAGGAGGAGTCGAAGAAAAAAAAAAGATTGAAAAAGAATACTAGCATGAAGAGAAGAAAGAGAACAGGGGAAAGAGAACTCGAAGGAGCAGAAATAGGGAAAAGAAGAAGAATGTATAGGAGGAGGAAAAGGAAAAAAAGGAGGAGAGAAAATAGGAAGAAGAATAGGAGGAGGGGGATAAGATAAAGAGAACAAACATAAGCAAGGTTAAAGAAGAAATAGGAGGACGAGGAGACAGATGAGCAGGAGAAGGAGAAGGAGGTGGACAATAAGGTGGAGGAGATGTAGGAAGAGGAGGAGAAGGAGAAGGAGGAGCAGGAGGGGTAGGATAAGCAGGGAGAGCATAAGGAAAAGGAGAGAAAAAGGAGGAGGTGAAGGAGGATAAAGAAAAAGATGGAAAGAGGAAGAGAAGAAGTACAGGAGAAAGACGTAAATGAAGGCGAGAATGAGGATAAAGGAGATAGAGAAACTAGAAAAGGAAGCGAAACATGGAAATAAAGAAGTTGAAAGTGATAGAAGCAGAACGAGAAGGGAATGTAAAAGGAGAAAAGAGAAGAAAGGAAATGAGAAGTAGAAAGAGGAAGACGGGGAGGAAGAAAACGGGGAGGAGAAGAGGAAAAGGGAAGAGGATAAAAAGCAAGACATGGAAGAGAAGACATAAGAGGACGAAAAGGATGTAGAGAATAAGGAGGATAAAGAAAAGGAGAGAGGAGGTGAAGTTATAGGAGGGAGAGGAAGAATTGGAGAAGGAAAGGAAGACAGAGGACAAGTAGGAATAGAAAGAAAAAGAAGAGGCTGAGAAAAAGAAAAAGTAGAAGGTGAAACTGGAGAAAGAAGAGGAGGAGGAGAAAGGATGTCAAGAAGGAAGAGAAGGAAGGAGATGAGGTGGATGAAGAAGAAAAGGAAGACATACATACATATATACCAAAAGCTTTTCCCCCCTTATATTTGGGGTAGCCAAAAAAGAAAAAGGTATAGAAACCCCTTCCACCCATTCCATTTCCTATATATTCCACTCCCCTCCACCCTCCTCCCTCCCTCTTACCTTGGCACCTTGCTGAAAAGGAAGACGAGGAGGAAAAGGGAGTGGATGAAGAGGAGGAGTAGAAGGAGAAGGAGAAAAGAGATGGAAATAGAAGAGGAGGGGGTGTAAGGAAGAAAGAGGAATGAGAAGGAGGAGGAGGAAGCTGAGGAGGGGAGGGGGAGGTAAAGCAAGGTAAAAAAAGGAGGAATTGAAGGAGAAGGAAAAGGAGGGGGAGGAAAATAAGTAGAGTGAGGACGAGAAGGAGGAGGAGGAAAAAGAGGAGGAGGAGCAGGAGGAAAAAGAGGAAGAGTAGCAGGAGCAGAAAGAGGAGTAAAATGAGGAAGGAAGAGAGAAGAATGGAAAGGAGGAGGAGGAAGCTGAGGAGGTGAGTGGGAGGTAAAGCAAGATGAGAAAAGGAGGAATTAAAGGAGAAGGAGAAGGAGGGGGAGGAAAATAAGTAGGGTGAGGACGAGGAGGACGAGGAGGAGGAGGAAAAAGAGGAAGAGGGGCAGGAGCTGGAAGAGGAGTAAAAGGAGGAAGAGAAGGAGTGGAGGATAAGCTGGTAGAGGTGAGATGATGGTCATGATAAAGGTGAAAGAGATGATGATAGTAAATAAGGAAGAGATCATGATAATGAAGCTGGAGAAGACGATAATAATAAAATAGAGAAGAGGATTATAGTAGCTTAGATTAAAGAAGAAAAGGAGGAATAGGAAAAGAAGAGGGAATGAGAATATATCTTTCAGAAAAGTAAAGGCAGGGAAGGTAAGGAAAGCTAGGGCAGGGGATGAATAGAAGGTAAACATCACATGGTCCGGAGGAATAAAAAGAAAAAGGAAAAAGATAAAAGATAAAACGGAAATAGAGAGAACCTTCAAACATAGATAGGAATTGAAAGTCAGAAGAAAAGAGGAACCCGAACTTTGGAGGTTCCTGGACAAGACGTTGAGATGAAGAGTATGGGAGAATAAAAAAGAAGTAAAAATAAGAGGGATTGAGTAGTCTAGGACGTAATGAGAAGAATACCTGAGAAAAGGGAGCCTAAATTATAAGAAGATATGGATAATTAAGAAAGAAAACGTGGTAGTAATTCATATTTATTCTCAAATGTGGGCAATGGCTATCATTAGTTCGAATCTATTGTGGAGCTCCTGTTATACAACAGTTTATATTCAGGGGTTACCGTTCCTGATGCTGTGATTCAGGTTCGTGATGGGTGCAGTTAGAACTAGTATTGGGTGTTATCAACATGTGTCTTATTTCCATATGTGTAGACACATCGTCACGTTTTTATAAAGAAGAAATATTATGTAGTTTATTTTGACTGGCGCAAGGCTGTTTGATTAATTAAGCAGGTGTAAACCCTTGTATTATTGAAATATTCAGACTGATATTGAATAATCCATTGCGAGTGTCAAAAATCTATTCTAGTTTGGACCGGTTATTTCTATTCCATTATAATAAACAATTTGAGCATAAGAACCTGATGGAAGTATTCTAGCTAAAGCATAAATATTTTATTCACTTGAAGAGCTCCATTCCCTCTTACACGCACAGGGTCATCTAAGAGAAACAAAGATTCCCAACATATCAATGAAACGTGTTGACAATATGTGAAAAGTCTTACAGGAATGCTAAACGTAAGCTATTGATAGTAGGTTCTGTCAACCTTTTCAATCTAGTGACAACCCTACAAGTAGTTTGACTCAGTCAAATCTCCTCAACTGAAGGGGTAAACATTAGGATGATAGAAAAAATCTGACTCAATGTAGACTCCCCTTTGCTCCAGGCACACACCCATACCTGGATAAAACGTATTCTATTAGCCACAAGGAATATAGAAAAAGAAAAACATACGTATATATCTATCATACATATGTATATGTATGTATATATATATATATAAATATATATATATATATTGATATATATATGTATATGTATATATATATATATATATGTATATATATACATATATATATATATATATACATGCAAAGAAATCACAAAAACACACGTGATAAACTATTTTGGCAGAGACCACCGGGAAATTGAAAAAACAGATACCGAACGTTTTCGTCTATTAATTAAGACCTTTTCAAAGGTACAGAAAGACAGTACAGAAAGAAACAATATATACATGAGAAGACAGAGGATATTCGGAAAGGTCCCATGTTACAAGTTATCACATACAATCTTGTTAACAATAAAATTCTCCAATTCAAATAAACCCAAAGTCAAGTTAATATTATTTCCATTTTTTTATGTAATAAAATTCAATAATATTTCTTTCTTCAATATTATTAGAAAGTAATTATTTTTGAATTTCCCCTGTCAATATTATGTCCATAATCCCTTTGGTGGGCAAATAATCCACTTCACGCTTGCCCCGTTCTAATATTATATTCATGTTGGCTTATTCTTTTATTTAAATCTTTGCCTGTTTGGCCAAATGTAAATAAAATCACAGTTTTACATGGTATGCTATAAATACAACCTTCTTTACTTCTTAGTTAATTTCTAATTAACAAGCTCTTAATGTTATTATTGTTTTTAAATACTACCTACATACCAAATTTATTTAAAATGCTAGGATGATTGATTAAATTTTCATAATACGGAATTGTTAACATACTTTTATAATTAAACTGTTTGACCTGTGAAGTATTAAGAAAAAAATCCTAGCTTTGATTTTTGTCTTGTCAATCAGATGTTATGGATATTTTAGATTTTCTCCAATGTCATAAATAGATTGTATTTCTTGATCCAAAAACTCAGGGGAACAAATTCTATAATTGTGTGTATGTGTGTATGTTTATATATATATATATATATATATATAAATTATATATATATATATATATATATATATATATATATATATATATATATGCTAATAAGAACACGGGTACGTGTGTTCACTTATGCAAAGTAGACCACTTGGAAAAAGAAACTAATGAAGCAGAGAGCTTTCGTATATTAAATCTTCAGTGCAAAGATATACGAAAGCGCTCTGCTTTGTTAGTTTCTTTTTTCAAGTGGTCTACTTTACTTTGCATATATATATATATGTATATATATATGTATATATATATATATATATATACATATATATATGTATATATGTATATATATATATATATATATATATATATATTTATATGTATGTATGTATATATGTATATATATACACATATATGTATGTATATATACATATTCATATACATATAAACAAAAACACACGCACACAAACACACACAGACACACGTATATATATATATATATATATATATATATATATATATATATATATATAAGCATATATATGTATGTATATCTATAGATATATATAGATATATATACATATATACATATGTATATATATATATATATATATACATATATATACAGACATATATATATATATGCTGTGTCTAGTGGTGCAACACCACTGGACCCAGCATCGACGCCACCTCGATAGGGAGACTATGGTCAAAAACACCGAAGTTGTGTCAAAAGAAAAGAACCCACAGCTCTTGGCTATCTTGGAAGCCATCTGGATAAAGGAGCTGAAACCTGCCATTAATAGGCAGGTAAATGACTTCACCCTCCTCCCTAGCATGAAACCTGTTCGGAGGAGCCAGATGGACAACCCCGAGAAATCGGAGTCTCCTCCACAGAGACTTCCAATTCCCCGCCAAAGGGAAGAACGTCCTGCCACACATCGCTCTCAAAGACTGAGAAGCAGATTGGCGCCGAACCCGGGAGTGTCCTGTCCAAGTACCGTTTCCGCCAACCTGTGATCTCTCCCAGTGTTCCATGGCGATACATGTGACCTCCCCCAGTTATAACACGGTGACTTCTTCCAGTGCTTTTCATTTCATTTAAAATATGCTCCCTTTTCCCTTTTCATTCACTTCAGCTGAGGATGCCGGAATATCTGCAAAACGTCTTGAAAATTAATTTGTTAATTTGTGTGCTGTATTTTCTTTTTTTATAACTTTTGTGTTTCCCATGAGTTTTAGATATTTGATTTTCTCCCTTTCCCCCTACCAGAAATCTACTTTTCGCAAGCTTGAGAGCTCACGGAAAAAGTTAATTAACAATTCTTTTGCTGTCGTTTTTAACAGTATATGCCTTAGAGAGAATCTCCTGCCACGCTTCACCAATATATATATATATATATACATACATACATACTCTATATGTGCATTTGTATACATATACATACATATATAAACACGCGCACACACACACACATAGATGCACACAGAGAAATAGACAGTCAGAGAGAGAGAGACAGACAGAGAGAAAGAATAAGTTAGAATATTTTAAGTGGTTTTTGTATATTTTTCCTTATGCTTGTTATGAAATTTGTGGTTCGCCATCGAACGCTTTCGTGTCTAACAATATCTTTCTTGAGATTTGGAAATAGAAGCAGCATATCCCATGTATGGATCAGACAGTTGTAGATAAAAGTGAGTAATGACAGCTTGACTAATAAAGTAAAAAGTTTGTTCTGCCAACCCAGTGTATTTTCTTTCTCTGAGATGGAAACTATTGCCATTTTGTCTAAATATGGCAAATATCTGCTTCATGATTCTAATTGTTTTTGTATTTATCTTTTCGTGCATTATAATTTTCTATCTGATATATATATATATATATATATATATATATATATATATGTATATATGTATATATACATATATATATATATATATATATATATATATATATATATATATATAACATTAGAATGACATTGTAAACAAATGTATTGATTTACAATGAGAAATCATTATAATCGGGAAGAAAATCTTTGTATCCAGGCCGCCACTAGGGTTTTGTTCTTCTCGGAGCCGTTTCCTCGATTATAAAGGATTACCTATCTCGATTAATTCTTCTGGTCTCTGCACAGCTATTTTGTTTGCATCCATAAACTCTCTTTGAAAGTGGAGGACTTAAAGAAACCTATTAATATTGTAAAGGCAGTGGCTGCAATGGTGAGGCAGTATGTAGTTCAAGTTTAGTTTCTTCAAAGTGGTGGCTGGATTGCAAGAAACCTTCTACACTACATCATCACATTGAAGTAAATAAAACAATGGTACAGTTCAGCGTGTGAGACATTAATGAATGATGTCAAGGATATGACCGTTGTAACGAAAATAATTATACTACAGTGAGAGAGCGTTACGGTAGTTTCTTTAACAAAATGGATTACAATAAAAAAGGAATTAGAGGAAGGAAAAATTTCTGTTCATAATGAAACCGAATTGATAGAATAAAGAAATACATATCGTAAGGATATTTTTCTACAAATATCAATTCTAAACTGGTGATTAAGAATCATTGTTTCATAAGACACCTCTTTAGAAAAACAATATACCAGGGCATATTCCAGTTCAAAACCAAATGTTTGAAAATAAGACAGCTTCACTATCCACCACACTTCTGAATTTTCTTAAGCTGTAGGTATGTAAAATGTATTGATGAAGCAAAATTTTCCACAACTTCCTAGTAGGTGGGAAGAAACTACAAATGTATCGATCAACTTCTGAGTAAGTACACAAAGATTTACCTACATACTGTCTCCGAGGCACGCAATTACAACGTTCATACCATTTGCTATGAAAATTACCGTAAAAAGAGAGATGAACACCGTCGTTGGGAGTAAGAGATTAAAGATTCTCAGTAGGAATAGAAAATTAGGGAAAATTTGTTTGGTTTATGAACCATGTTTATATATATATTTTTTTCTGCAAACCATTCTATTAAACTTACTTCGTTCTAACGACGATGAATTTGAACCTCGAGAGTGACGATGCTGCAATCAGTTACCGCAACGATGGCCATTACGGCGACGACTGTGTTGACGAAAGTGTCGAATACGGTCATCTCAGCAAAACTGACTGACAAGAGCCGATAATCGATGACGTCTGACACCACCAAGCCAAATCACAAATCTGATTGACAGCTGACAGCTGGCGACAGGACCCCGTCACCACTTTAGCGCTAGCCGGACCTGACCTTGTGCGAACTCGACATGGATCGCCAGCCTGCAGCTCCTTTCATTTCAATAAAGAATGTGCGGCTGAAAATGTGTTGTATTTGGTGGAATATTACATTTCTTTTAATGATCCTGAGACTGTCTCGTGTTATTTACATTGGATGGCAAACATTACAACACGGGACAAGACGAGTAAGTGGGAAAAGTGGAAGCACTAAATTAGTGTGAAGTAACCCCTCTATTACCTCAACTTTAGTATTAGAAATCTAATTTACAAAATTATTTTTATACCTATCTATCTATATACTAATGGCTCCTCCCCCTTGTAGGGGAGGTAGCCAGCCAAAGCATACACCCACCTTCGCGTAACTTCACTTTCATCTATCATCCGTTTGTTTCTGCCTCATCTTGGCGTCCCGTGGATGAAAAGTATCTCTGAATTCCGCACACCATCGGTTAAAAAGTAATGCAGCAAAACACAGCACATTCACACTAGAGCCAGCCGCTTCGATTACACGACAATCCTCCGTCCTCGTCTTCTCATGCGAAAAAACTGGGAAGACAAGGTGAAATTCATTTGAGCTGTGTCAGATTATTGTCCATTCACAACCACTCTCCACTCTTAAGCCTTCTCACTTCCCCACCCAACAAACATTCCCTTTTGCTCAAGGCCCATTTAACCCCATCCATCCATCCATCTCGCTTTTAGTCTTCCCCTCAAGTTCACTCCATCCACATTTGCCTTCCACACCCTTTTTGCTAATCCTTACCAACTCATTCTCTCCCTGTGCCCAAATCATCCGAAAAATTGCTTATCAGCCCTTTCTACCACTGATCTCTTATATCCTCATTTTTCACTCTATCTGTCCTCGTAGCCCCCATCGTTCAACTCAGAAACTCTATCTCAAACACATTTAAACTTCTTCTTTCTCCTTCTTAAACTCCAAGTCTCCGCCGCATATAGTATCGTAGGCACAAGCACCTCTTCATATAATCTCTGCATCCATCCCTATATATATTTTTTCATGACACTTTTTATTCCCCCACAATTTACCTCCTCACCCACCCCTCCATTCCTTGCTACAGGTGACTCTAAATACTTAGAATTATTGACCTCCTCTAATTTCTCCCCTTTCAGACTTACCTCCAACTTACCACCACCCTCTCCTCCTATAAATCTCATCACCTTACTTTTACCATAATTTACTTTCAAGTTTCTCCTATCATATTCCTTCCCACATACTGTCGCAAACTGCCCTAGATCCTCTTTTCAACACGACATAAGCGCAGTCTCATTAGCAAAAAACTGGCTAACCTTATACTTTTCTCCATTGCCTCTAACCATCTCCAATTCTTTGCCTATCGCCTTCGCATTTGCCTCCTGAACAAACCCCACCATTTACACATTAAACAGCCATGGCGACGTAATACACCCTGGTACAGTCTAACCTTCATCTTGAGCCACTAACTTTCACCATTTTTTATTCTAACAAGCTCTATTATTTATGTAAAAACTTTTGACTGCCTTTAACATCTTTCACCTTGTCCCATATATCTGCATAACATTCCTCAATGTCTTCCTGTCTACCCTGTCATAAACCTTCTCTAAATCTGTGGAAGCTAAAAAAAAAATTACCTATTGCCAAAAATACCTTCCGAATCTGTTATACCACAAAAACTTTAGCCACTCACTATCAGCGTGGACATTTCGACCACCGCTGACCACGTGATTGGACCAAGTTGGAAACTAGGAGCCGGTCCAGCGCGGTCAGTTACCTGACCCAGGACAAAAGGTTGACCAGAGCATGGGGTCATCCCATCCCAGGGCCGCCAACTAGACCGGGAAATTCGCGGTCATTGCTGCTCGCGCACGCGTTTTTCGACCCCCCCCTCCTACTCTCCCTACCCCTCCCAGAACTACAGAGGGAGGGCATGGAGGAACTTGAATACACTTTCCGACGGCTCGCCGTCGAAGGTGGGTGGACTCTCCCCCCCCCACACACACACTCCCAGATCTACAGAGGGAGGGGACGAAGGAGCTTGAAGATACTTGATGACGGGCCTCCGTCCTGTGGGCGGACTAGGAGGGGCTCGGCACACGTCTAGTCCAGTAGGAGGACATAGCTGCTCGACCCGAGCTGTTGAATTGGACAATTCGGCCTCACTCCTGCAGAGCCGAGGAAGGTGGTTTGTGTGTGTTACCATATATAATATATATATATATATATATATATATATATGTATATGTATATATATATATATATATATATGTATATATATATATATATATATATATATATATTGTATATTTAGTAGACATTGTTAGTAGAGCCATCACACTGGTATATATTTATATATGTTCAGATGGGATGGTGTGTTTTTTGTTAATCCAATAAAGCCATCTTACTGTTGATCTGTGTTTCCCTCTTGGCTTTTCTCAATAATACTGAGTCATGTATCCTGATTTGTACCCCCTATGACACTGGCGCCGAACAGGGAGTCGGTTGAGAAAGAGAGAGAGAAACACAGAACTGCTGGACAAGTGAAGTCTGCATGATTAGTATTAAGTAGTCCACGCAGTTGTTGGATTAACCCGAGTGGTATAGGCAGGCCGTAGCTAGCATCAGTGCAGGTCAGGCAAGCGAGACACGGGTCGGCCGTGGAGCAGTCGGAATGAGTGACGAGTTTTTCAGAAAGTGAGAGCTGTAGAGTAGAGTGACTAGTTTTTCAGCTAGTGAGAGCTGCAGTGACCAGTTTTTCAAGGTAGGGTGTAAGGACCCACCATTCGAGTCCTGCAGAGCCAAGGAAAGATTCCGACCGTGGCCAGAGAAGTTCCAGTCAGAGTGATTCAGCTAGTGAGAGCTGACAGATTACGCTACGGTAGCGCTTCCGTTGCATAACCTTCTAAAGAAGAGTGCATCCCACGTGTGTAGTAGGCCTATTTTGTAGCTCCCTGATCCCAGCAAACCCTTCACGCTACGGGCCGACGCATCCAGGATACCCTCGGAGCAGTTCTTCTCCAGGAGGACGGATGGATGTACTCGATAGCTTATCACAGCAGAAAGTGTTGACAGCGGAGAGAGGAACTACAGCACCATCGAACGTGAGTAGTTGGCTGTGGTAGTTGGAATAAAGGCTTCCAGTTCTACCTATACGGGGGTAAGCTCGTCTTGGAGACGGTCATATGCAACGGGTCTTTTTAAACCGTTCAAGACAGGCAACGCCAGGCTCTCCAGGTGAGGACTACTTGCAACAGTTTGACTATAAAGTGAGGTATATCAAAGGAAACGAGTATGTGGGGGAAGACCTATTGTCCAGAGTTGGCAAGAAATTTTAGTTGAACAAATAACTGGCTGTATCGTTTTGTCCCCAGATCTGGAGGAAGAAGACAGCAATTTTTATGTATACAGTGCACCACTTTTACATACACACACGCGCAGGAATTATATTCAACATTCGTTTGCAATGTTCCGTTGGCCAGAGAAAACCACAGTTCTTGCGAAGGAGTTTTTCCCTCAAGGAAAAAGTGTACCTGAGGTTTTTTCGCTCACACGCAAGTTCGAGGTAGCAAGGGCTAAATAGGAAACACTTTGTGTCAAAAAGAAATAATCAGGAGTTTCTTAAAACTATGTACTTTAATGCTCGTAGTATTAGGAACAAATTTCAAGAAATACAGGCGTATGTCAAAAGCGAAAATCTCGATATGATAGGAATAACTGAGACATGGTTAAATGGTACAGAGTTCGAAGCTGAATTTAATATTGCGGGATTTAAACACTTTCATCAGGATAGAAACCACAAGAAAGGTGGGGGTGTTCTATTGTACGTTAAAAACAATGTTCATGCTTGTGTTTTAGAGAAAGTGAAACAGGATGCATATGACAGTTTGTGGGTTGAGTTAACCCAAACAAATGGACAAAAAATGAATATAGGTGTAATATATAGGCCAAAGACATTATCATTAGCAGACGACAAACTGTTATTTCAAGAACTGTCTAGTTTCTGCAACCGGGATTTATTGATAATGGGTGATTTCAATTTTACTGACATTGATTGGATGACCCTTGAACATGGCCATATAGGTAGTCGCTTGATTGAATTTCTTGGTGACAATTACTTAATTCAGCATGTAAAAGAGCCCACAAGATATGGAAACTTACTCGATTTATTGATCACTAGCCGCGAAAGCATGGCAACTGATGTAGAAGTCGGTGAATCTGTTGCAAATAGCGATCACAACTTAGTCAGATTCAAACTCCTAAACAATTTTAGAATAGATACTTGTGCTTCTAAAATACCCGATTTCAGTAAAGCTCAGTTCATAGAACTACGTCAGGAGCTTCAGCTTACAGATTGGGAGGAAAAATTAAACGAAAGGCCTGTAGATCAGATGTGGGAAATATTTCAAAATACGCTCACTAAGATGATTCAAACTTACATTCCTTTTAAGGACAGACGTCCCCCAAATCAGGCTCGCCCAAAGTGGCTCGACAAAGAAACTGAAAAAAGTATTGCTAAAAAGAGACAGGCTTATAAGAAATATAAGTGCTCGGGTGCATCTAATGACTATGAAAGTTATGTATCAATACAGAGAGATTTAAAAAAGACAATAAGAAAAAGAAAACGACAATACGAAATGAACATCGCTGAGAAATCCAAAGAGAATCCCAAAGAATTCTATAGTTACATTAGAGATAAAAAGGTTGTTAGGAATCACATTGGTCCACTATTATCTGCTGACGGTCAACTTGAATATTCAAATGAAGGAATGTGTAATCTCTTAAACAATTATTTTAGCTCGGTATTCGTAAACGAAACACCTCAAAGTGAATTCCAAACTGAAACCTGTGAAAAGTCTGGGGTAAACTTACTCACTACGGTAAATATAACAAAAGAAACAATTAAAAGGTGTATAGACAAACTCAAAGTTAATAAAACACCAGGGCCTGACGGTTGGCATCCAAGAATCTTAAAGGAAATGAAAAATGAGATTGTTGTTCCATTAGAAATTATTTTCAAGAAATCCATCATATCCGGAGATGTCCCAAGAGAATGGAAGCTAGCTAACGTTACTCCCATATTCAAAAAAGGTGACAAAAAGAAACCAAATAACTATAGGCCTATTAGTTTGACTTCGATCGTAGGAAAAATAATGGAAACTATCATCAGAGATGCTATCGAATATCATTTAGAAAGTAACCGTTTGATAAATGATAGCCAACATGGTTTCAGACGGAAACGTTCTTGCGTGACTAACTTACTCGAATTCTACAACACAGTTGTCTCGAATTTTGACAAAAGAAACAATATAGATTTAATATATCTAGACTTTGCAAAAGCTTTTGATACCGTCCCACACGAAAGACTTCTTACTAAATTAGCTTTGCATGGAATAAGTGGTAGCCTATTAGGTTGGACTAGTAATTGGTTGAAAGGTCGAAAACAGAGAGTTGTTTTAAATGGAAAAACTTCTGGATGGAAAAGTGTTGCAAGTGGAGTTCCTCAGGGTTCCGTTCTTGGGCCACTTCTATTCATAGTATATATAAATGATATAGACCATGGACTAAAATCTACTGTTTCCAAATTTGCTGATGATACAAAACTGTGCGGAGTGGCAAATGATCACTCAAACCAATTAGATATTCAAGAAGATTTAGATCAATTACAGCAATGGTCTGAAAAGTGGCTAATGAAATTTAACACAAGTAAATGCAAGGTAATGCACATAGGTAAAAATAACAGCAAGTACGATTACAAGTTATTTGGAAATTCGTTAACAAAAGTGGATAGTGAAAAAGATCTCGGCGTAATTATCAGTAACGACCTCAAATCATCCAAGCAGTGTATTTCAGCCTCTGAGAAAGCAAATAAGATTCTGGGATTGATTGCGCGATCTTTTGATTTCAAAAGTCCATCACTCATTAACAAGCTATATAAATCGTTAGTTCGTCCACATTTGGAATATGCTGTTTCCGTATGGTCACCGAATCTCATTAAAGACATTGACAGACTGGAAAAAGTACAACGGCGAGCCACAAAACTGATTCCAAATATCAAAAATAAATCATACGAAAATCGACTTAAGCACATGAATCTGTTTTCCCTAAAAAAGCGTAGACTCAGAGGTGACTTGATACAGGTCTTTAAGATTTTAAAGGGAATTGACAACATCAAAAGTGACCAAATTTTCACATTGAATGAGAATCAGACAAGAAACAATGGTCTCAAACTGTCCGGAAATAGATTCAATTTGGAAGTAGGTAGAAACAACTTTGCCAACCGTGTAGTTAATGAATGGAATAAACTTCCTGCACAGGTAGTGCAATGTAGTTCAGTTCGAAGCTTTAAGAATCATTTAGATAAATACCTAAGTAAGATGCTGTAATTATTATAATTTATGTTATATTATTTGTTTTTGTTTTGTTATAATTTGTCTGTCTGATTTTCATTTATTATTAGTTACATGTCAATTTATTATCATTTACTATTTACCTGTTTGTTTGTTATTCAACTATACCAATGCATTTATTTATGTATTTTAATTGTTATTTACATTGTTATAGTTTTAATTTTTTTTTTTTTTTTTTTTTTTTTTTTTTTTTTTTTTGCATCCGACCTAGATATGGATCAAAAGGTCTCCTGTCGGCATGCTTTGCCTTTGTAATCCTTTCAACTCGCGACGCGGTTGCGAGTTAGCGTCGTTGGAGGAGTGTCAGCGTGGACATTTCGACCACCGCTGACCACGTGGTTGGACCAAGTTGGAAGCTAGGAGCCGGTCCGGCGCGGTCAGTTACCTGACCCAGGCCAAAAGGTTGACCATAGCGTTGGGTCATTCCTTCCCAGGGCCGCCAACTAGACCGGGGAATTTGCGATCACTGCTGCTCGCGCACGCGCAGTTCGACCCCCCTCCCACTCTCCCTCTCCCTCCCAGATCTACAGAGGGAGGGCATGAAGGAACTTGAACACACTTTCCGACGGCTCGCCGTCGATGGCAGACTCTCCCCCCCAACACACAGACTCCCAGATTTACAGAGGGAGGGCACAAAGGAGCTTGAAGATACTTGAAGACGGACCTCCACCCTGTGGGCGGACTAGGAGGGGCTCGGCGCACGTCCAGTAGGAGGACATAGACGTGCTTGATTTGGGTAGCCGATAGCCCGGAATACCCTCCTCAACCTGCTTCTTTCCTCTTTCAGCGACGCTTCTGTGGAGCAGACCCTCTCTGCCCTGTTCTCCGGCTACCCGAATCAAGAAGTGAAAAGGTGGAAGGCGCCGCAGAGAAGATAAATAGACCGGGGCGAGACAAGAACAGCCACAACCAGGATAACGGTCCCTTACGTGAGGGGTGTTTCAGAGGTCGCAGCGAGGATATTGAATAAAAACGGGGTGACCATCGTACACAGACCCAGTAATACGCTACACGGAGCTCTCACCCGGGTCAAGGATAAGGTGAGCAAATTGAACCAGCCCGGGGTGGTGTACAACGTCAGTTGCTGCGATTGCACAGCGCGCTATGTGGGTGAAACAGGAAAACAGGCTAGTACAAGACTACAAGAGCACCAAAGGGCAGTAAATAGAAAAGACCAGAGTTCGGCGGTGTACAAACATACTGAACAGCACCAACACGAGTTCGACTGGCAGAGCGCAAAAGTACTCTACAATAATAACAGGAAAGGAGGCAGACTTTTCGTGGAGGCATGGGCCACTAACGAAGATAGCATAAATAGGTCCATAACACTAAATTCCATAAAAGGAGAGGTGAAAAATATCACGAACTACCTCCCTCCACCACCACGCGCTCTCGGCCTGCGCAGGTTGCCGCGTCCCTCATGTGGACGTGGCCGCTTGTATATTCATACCATGTGATTTCTGTATTCCATTGTATCATGTGGACGTGATATATATATATATATATATATATATATATATATGTATATATATATCTATATATATACAAATATATATATAGATAGATAGATAGATACATACATACATACATACATAGATAGGTAGGTAGATAGATAGATAGATAGATATATCATTGAATGAAACAGTAAGCTTGCTTTTATTGGGTTACATATGGAACAAAATTTGTACTCTAACTGAAAATCAGTTATTTATCTGAAAGTTGGTAAGCTACTTCTTGTAACACGAACAGTCTTATTGAATATAGGAGGCTGAGTCTATTTGTTACTGATGGATGATAAGCTAAGGTAACAAAATCAAGCATCATTTATCTGCTCGGAGATACAGGGAGTCACTTTTACCCGTTGGCGATTGAACTGAAGTATGCTCTAGTAGAGAGATCAAGTTTCACTATCATATATTCATATCAATCATGCTACATTGTAAGAAAATGACTCATTTTAGTATGTCAACTTTTCCCATTTCCTGCAGTCACTTGCTTCCTGTTTTTTTTTCTTTCTTTTTTTTTCTTTTTTTTTTTTACAAATGACAGTCGAATTAATTCAAAAGAAGAGTGGATTCTTGACATAATGAAGCCTTGATCGAATGGATTATACCGAGATGAATGGAATAGTTTGCGGCTGCTATAGTAACGAAATAAATGACACTTGATTGGAATTTCTTTATTTAGGTAGGTTTTACCCATTTATTTCATAAAGGGTGACGCAAAAGGATTAATAAGTGATGGCCTCCTGGTATGTATGGAACGCTTGTGGTTCACAGCACTTGTTGGAAGAAGCCTGAGGTAATGATTAAGGATTACAAAGGATTGCAAAGGAGGAGCATGCCAACGGGAGACCTTATGGTTCATAATTATGTCAGATACGGAAAAAATACATAAACAATTAAATAAACAAGAAGATGAATTAATAGAATGAATGAATATATAATGATAGATAATAAACAAACAGAAAATATCACATTACAATAAATAGATAATAGATAAATAAATAAATACATAAATAGATTAATAAATAAACAAGTAAATAAATAGATAATTAATTAAACAAATAAATTAATGAAATAAATAACAAAAATATAAACAGATAAATAATAATAACTAACTACATATTAATAAATTAATTAATTAATAAAAATGGCAGGCATTACAACATATTCCTTACGTGCTTATCTAAATGAATCTTAAAACTCCGAACTGTGCTATATTGCTCTGCTTCTGCAGGAAGTTTATTCTATTCATCAACTACACGGTTGGCAAAGTTGTTTCTACCCACTTTCAAATTAAACCTACTTCCTGACAGTTTAAGCCCATTATTCCTTGTCTGATTCACGTTCAGTGTGAAAATTTCGTGATTTTTTATACTGCCCTTTAGAATTTTAAATACCTGTGTCAAATCACTCCTGAGTCTATGCTTTATTATGGAAAATAGCTATTTATATTTTAGTTGATTTTTGTATGATTTATTTATGATGTTTGGAATCAGATTTGTGGCTCGCCGTTGTACTTTTCCCAATATCTCAATGTCTTTAATGAGATTCGGTGGGCATACGGAAATAGTATATTCCAAATGTAGACGAACTAACAATTTACATAGGTTGTTAATGACATTGAAAATTGTATCTCAGCTTCTCAATACCGACACACAGAGACAGTTTTAGTTAAAAGGTAATCTTATGTAACAGTTATCATCTATATATAAGAATTTTTGAAATCTAAGAGCTATCCGCTACCAAATAGGTATACCAAATTGTTGGCAGTGAACTTTTGTGTAAAATCTAAGTTTATATTAAGGTAATTATTCCCATCTACAGCAGAAACTTCGTAAGACATCAGCCTATGAGTATATTAAGTACACTTACACATCCATGCACCTAAAATAGTCTACTTCGTGCTGGGATTATATGCATCCAGGGTATCTGAGAGGAAGAGGGTTTGGGGATCTTTATCTGTTATCACCGGCGATGAGGTTGTCCAAGTAATGAAGACTAGTTCCTGAAGTTAATACAGTGCTAATGACACTGAATTTTTTGTTTCTTAGTATTTTCCATCTCCAATGTTTAGCCCTTTAATTGAGGCGGCGCTCCCTCAGCTGAGTAAAAGCGTCTGGCGTTGGCTGGAATGAAATCAGTAAGATAACTAACTGCACCGATCGGAATACTGTCTTGGCTTCTTCTCTATGGTGACGTATTCTAAGGTTAAAACAGACTTAGATTTGTAAATTCTCTCATTTGGTTGAGAGTATCCTTCTATCATAAAGTTAGAAGCGTATACCATGCTTCCTCGGTATCGTAGAATTCAATCTCACCTGATAGGTTCAGATTTAACTTTACCGACTACTGGTAACTGCCGATTGCCCTAGCACTCCAAGCACATAAATGTTGATGAATTTGTGTGTGTCTAGGCATCTTCCGTAATAAGCACCTCCCGTTTCAAGCCACCAGGTTGGAATATCAACGTTGTTACAATTATTGTTAATAAGCCGGTCAGGGACACAGACATCATACTACGTAATTATGAAGTATTAGACCTTTCATCACATTGAATTTGCCCTGTCTGTTACTAGATAGAACAGAATCTCTAAAATGCGTCATCCTATCAATAGACATACAAAGATAATGAAAGAAAAGAGAGAAAAACAAAAAAGTGTTATAGAAGATAAGTGGTAAACGATAATAGGAAGAAAAATAGTGAATGTGTGAAAAAGAGAAAGAGAGGTCATGGTAAGGACAAAAATATGAAGATAAAAAGAGAATGGAGAGAAGAGGAGATATCATAAGGGCTCAGTGGATAAGAGAAAAAAAGAGTTGATAAACTGGAATAACTAAAGAAGGAGAATAAAAACCTAACTAAAGAAATAGAAAAAATTGAAAAGATAGTTAAAAAAAATAAAGGATGAGTTGGTTAAGAAGAGTGAGGAAGGAGTTTGAAAATTAGTATGAGTAAAGAAAAGAGCCTATAAAACTTGAGGATAAACGTATGGATAATTGAGTTTGTTAGTAAAAGGAAATCGTGGAGGAGGGCGAACGCCCGGCACTGGTCCGGGCCGAGTGAGCGCCTCTTACCTAATACGGGCTCGGACACGACCGCCAAGTCTTTTGCAGTCATCGTCTTCTCCCAGAGTTTATGTGCCGGTCCACAGTCGTTTAACAGTCGATTTCAACGTCTGAGACTCCGCCCAATTCTTGTTAATCGCTTCCTCTATTCTTGGTCTACGGGCCCCGGTTATTGCTGTTCTGATCTTTATCCATTCCTCGAGCGAGCGGGGACATTTGGTATTTGGAAGTGCAGACTAAGCTTGAATTATACTCTTCCTGATGCATAAACGCATACAAACATGCATTCATTTATAAAAATTATAATATAGCATATATACCTTTTACATTATAAAATTATATATATATATGTATATATATGTATAGATATACATGTATATATATATATATACATATATATACATGTATATATATATATATATATATATATATATATGTATATATATATATATATATATATATATATATATATATGTATATATATAGTCTCTCGATGTTGATGGCTTAGAATTAAAGTGTATTGTGATTGATAAAAATGTATATCTGTTCACTGGGACCCATTCAGTGTTGTACATACATACACATACACACACACACACACACACACACACACACACACACACACACACACACACACACACACACACACACACACACACACACACACACACACACACACACACACACACACACACACACACACACACACACACACACACACACATATATATATATATATATATATATATATATATTCATATATATATATATATATATATATATATATATATATATATACATACATATATGACATAAGCGGAGTAGAAAACACAGGTAGTCTTAGCTTGAGTTTACTCCTGACTACTTTCGCAGGCATACCGGCGAAACTAGTCAGGAATAAACTCAGACTAAGACTCCTGTGTTTCCTACTCCACTTACGTCAACCTGTCAGAATGTCTCTCTCTCTCTCTCTCTCTCTCTCTCTCTCTATATATATATATATATATATATATATATATATATATATATGTATATATATATATATATATATATACTGTATATATATATACATACATATATGTATATATATACATATATGTGTATATATGCATATATATGTATATATCTATCTATCTATCTATATATATGTATATATATATCTATATCTATATATATGTATATAAATATATGTATATATGTATCTATATATATATATATATCTATCTATCTATATATATATATATATATATATATATATATATATATATATGTATATATATATATAAGTATACATTGTCTCTCCCACTGGCAAGAAATGTTCTTTATCATAGTATGTCGACAACTCACAATTTGCTTGTTAACTTTTTAGTATTGCAAACAAGGCGACGTATTTCAAGAGATAGTCTATGTAAAAGATCAGTATAGATCATTACAACATTAAGACAGGGTAGTCAAACTAGTAGAGATTTCGGTACCAACGTTTCGAAGTTGAGCAAATTCATTGTCAGATCAGAATTAATGCATACAATGATCAACAAGTAAATATAGAGAAAAGTGTTACACAGAATGAGCTAAGAGAAATTCACAAGCAAATAGATAATATAAAATGAGCACGAACCTTGTATAGGTAAAAAAAAACAACAACAAAAAACAGGGTATCCCAAATGCTTGTAGATAATGGATACACACATCACGCAGTTTCCGTTGTGGTCAAACGCACTATAAACAAGTGATATAACCAACAAAACTAAGCCTTACAGATCATCCCTATCAACAAAATAAATTTATATTATAAGTCCCGGATGTCAACCTCATATAAGACCGAAGAATGCAATATACCTATTTGTTTAGCTTTTATAGATTACAAGAGATCCTTTAACTTGATAGAACAAATAGTAAAGTAACGGTGTAATTCAACTACATAAAGAAAAAATCAAGATAAAAAAGTAATACAGCAAGGTGATACAATTTCACCCAAACTGTTTACAGATTGTTAAAAAAAAAGTTTTCAGGAGGCTGACCTGGGAAGAAAAAAGTTTGAAAATTAACGACAAAATTCTAACAACCTAAGATTTGTAGAAGACGTTATTCTAATTTCAGAGAGAGCAAACCGTTTGCAAGATGTGCTGAGTGATCTGAACAAGGAAAGTCTCAAAGTAGGTTTAGAATAAATAGGAGTAAAACCAAAATAATGGTCAACACGAAAGTTCAATGTAAAGAGATTACAATCATTGGTGATAGTCTTGAAGAAATTTAGGAGTATTGTTATTCAGGCCAGATGGTGAAAGTGACTAAAGACCACGATAATGAATAAAAGACGTAATATAATTCGTTGGAAATTGTTTGGTAAGTAAAAATAAATCATAAGAGGCTCTCTATCTTTATGTATGAAACGCAAAGTTTACAATTAATGTATATTACCAGCAATAATCTACGGACATGAGACTTGAAAACTAACGAGGGCAATAGAGACAAAGCTAAGTTATTATTTGTCTGTTTATTCTTATTTCCTTGATTTTCATTCAATATTAGTTATCTGTTAATCTATTATTATTTATTATTTACCTGTTTGTTTATTACTTAACTGTACTTATTCATTAATTTATTTTATTCATTATTATTTATATTATTACAATTTTACTAATTTGATTGATTGATTTATCTATTTTATTTATTTACCATTATTATAATTTTTTCGCATCCGACATAGTTATGGACCAAAAGGTCTCCTACCGGCATGCTAAGCCTTTGTAATCCTTTGAATGGAGACCAACGGTGGGAATAACGCTAAATGACCGAAGATAAGCAAGTTGAGTGATAGAGCAGACTGGATTAAATGATATTGTTGAAGTTGTAAAAGAGAGGAAGTAGAATTAAGCAGATAAGTTAGTACGAACGAATGATGAGCGATGAAACAAGAGTTTTCCTGAGTGAACACCGCAAGATGGGAGGTGTGCAAAAGGGTTACCAGGCAGAAGATAGTGTGACGAGATAGAGAAGTTTGTCGGATTGACGTGGAAGAGATTGACACATTTGCGTGAGTCATGAAATACTATGAAAGTGGCCTTTGGTCAGCAGTGAACTCAGGATAGCTGATTGATTGATTGATATGTATATACGTACATACATATATATGGTGTGGTGTTAAGCATAGGACTTAGTATAGTTCCGAGTGCTGTTGTGTAATGCAGTTGCTTCGTCATCCTGCTTTCAACTTCAGCCGCCACCTAGCTCATCGGAGAGAAAAGGAAGGCCGAGCGTGTGAGTCCTTCCTGGTGGTGCATAACTCCTGCTAAGTCAAAATTCTCGTAGTGTCTCCTTGTGACACACCATGGCAACCGGGAGCCTTGCGGCCTCGGGCTAAACTGTGATGGATCTCGGCGGATTAGGTTGAGTCTCATAAGTGCAGTGGAGTCCTTGTCACTCACTATTCAACCACCCACTGCCTTGTGGGAAAAGCCTTTTGAGTCAAAGGTTAAGGAAGTAAACCTTGACAGAAATGTATGAGATAGATGGGGCTACTCTGTCTTGATTGGCAGCCCACTAGCAAAGAGCGCAATCCAAATCCAAATCTCCACTGTCATGTGGGTACGTCCTTCTTAAGGAAAGGCTCTAGGAGTAAACCTTGAGCAAAAGTCTAGAGTTGGAGTCCCTAATGAGGTTCGTCGTTGTCTTCTACTCCTAGTAACTCCTGCGACGGTGCTGATACCAAATTGTATCGACCTTGTCGTTTCTTTGGACCCATAGGCCATGTGAAAAGGAGACATCTGCTGGACGGACATATAACACTTCCCAGGCCTACATCCGAACACCAACCACACACAAAACTACATCTACAACCTAGAGAAGACACTCCAGATCCGCCTCAGGCATCGGCACAACACGGGGAGCAACAGTTACCGGTTATAAGCGAATGCTTGACTGACATTGAGTATAGCGCCAAGGATTGCTTCCAACGGTGGGAGGGATCTTTGCATCCCACTAGAGACCTTGCGCCAGACTCAAGCTGGGCAGCCCCCAGCCAGTAAAGTGTTGTCTCATCATGGCCTGTCTTCCTCATCGGGTGCATGGGGGTTAGGAGCTATCGGATAGGCGGACCGCAATCTTTGCACCAGGCAACAAAATAACACAATACAAGTTGGGAGCTGGAGTTGGGATCATAGCGTTTTCTGCAGGAAAGTTTCTCCTCTGATTGGTTGCCTTGGCCCAATAGGGAATCCGGGTTACTGGAGGTCTGGGAGATCTTTCTCAGTGCTTGTAGTGGTTCTGTCTGTGTTCAGTTTCTTCATGGATGGTAAGAAAATCCTATGACATCAACTCCAAGTATAAATAAGATATCCACAGACTAGATATCCACATACCCCCATTTCCTCTAAATTTTCATTGAACAATAGCTCCTTAGTTTTTCCCTTTTCCGATTCATTTACTCCCTCGATAAAGTTTCTTCCCAAAGACAAATTAAATTCAATTAATTATTACCTTAACACCATTAACCCTGCTCAGGTAAAGCTTTCTTTGGGAAGCATCTCAGGTAAAGCGGGGACT
>NC_134791.1:49916008-49921008 GCF_046742065.1 Oratosquilla oratoria
ACAAAAAACTATTCGGACAATTGAGAAAATCACTGAGAAGATAGTAAATATAGAATTAGCTCTAGTCTTTAATCGAACATGTCTACAAGAGAACTTACTGCCCACTTATACCAATATATATATGTATGTATATATATATATATACATATATATACATATATATACATATATATACAAATATATATACATATATATACATATATATATACATATATATATACATATATACATACATATATATATATATATATATACATATATATATATATATATATATTCATTTTATACCGCAACACAGAGAGAAAATAAGAAAAAGAAAATGTTATGTGGCCTTGGGCAGTTCGCACGATGGATTCAAAGAATATCAGGTTGGGTAATAAAAATTTTGTTGAGGCTATTTGTTATCTAGAAGGGAATTTTAGAATATATCACCTAGAAATCACGAAAATAAAGGAAACCAGGCTAGACCATGCATGATACAAGACATCAACAATAAACTCCTACTAAACGAAGAAGATATCCTTGACCAATGGGAAACATATCTTCAAGAGCTGCTTGATAGACCAAAACCAAAAAGCCCGATTACAGGAATAGAACAACAGGGAGAGGAAGCCGAGCAAGAAATATCCCCACCATCCCTGGCCGAAGTAAAGAGAGCAGTTAAACAGTTGAACAACAACAAATCCCCAGGATGTC
This sequence comes from Oratosquilla oratoria, assembly GCF_046742065.1. Lineage (NCBI taxonomy): Eukaryota > Metazoa > Arthropoda > Malacostraca > Stomatopoda > Squillidae > Oratosquilla > Oratosquilla oratoria. The sequence continues at coordinate 49,916,705 of NC_134791.1, forward strand.
ATAATATGCCTGCAGTTCGCATTAAATATGGTGAGGATAGCCTAACAAGGGAGATATACAAATTAATTCTAGATATATTGATGAATGAACGGATACCACTTCAGTGGGAGAAAGCAGACGTAGTAACTATGCATAAGAAAGGCTCAAAATATGAGTATCCTATACAAATGTATACCAGAATATTGCTAAATACATTACAACCAATTGTAGGCAGAATTCTTGGAGATCAACAGGAAGGGTTTAGGACTGGTAGAGCAACGACAGACCACCTGTTCAGGCTAAGGAATCTGATGGAAAAGTACTGGGAATATGATAGAGATCTATACATTATGTTTATTGACTATAGACAAACATATGACAGCATACATAGACCAACACTGTGGAATATATTGAGAGAAATGAACATACCTAGTAAGTTCATCTCACTCATCCAAGCATGCTACTCTAACAGCAGGCATGCTGTGAAAGTAGGTAAACGAAAAACGAAATTTTTCAGCGTGGAAAGCGGACTGAGACAAGGGTGTGTGTTATCACCAATACTCTTCAGCCTAGTTTTGAAGAGCACAAATGGATAGCGATAACATCAATATACTAGCCTATGCGTAAGATGTGGTCATCTTAGCAGAAAGTGATGAAGACTTATAATGTATGTCCCTTTTATTGAAACTTGTAATAGAGTGAACTTAGAGTGCAATGAGAACAAGACAAAGTTGGTGTTATTGTCTAGAAGGAGCAGGATTGTAGGAAAAATGCCAGTTGGAATATTTCAAGTGGAAAGTACAATATTTCAAATATCTGGGATCAGCACTAACAGTCGAAAACGTAATGGAGTAAGAATTAATTGAGAGACTTGGTGCTAGTAACGGATGTGCATATCTCGTAGAACCAAACTACGCACAGGCAATGTTATTATAAGACCAACAGTACTATATGGATGCAAAACATGGACACTTACAAAAGAGAGAATGCAAAAATTAGAAGTGTTTGAGAACGGAATACTCCGTAAAATCCTTGGAGCAGTGTACGGTGAAAAGGAAGAGCATTGGAGGAGAAAGCATAATATCGAACTACGACAGTTGTCAGGCAAAAGTAAAATGAAAGATGTAGTCAAGTCATGAAGATTACGGTGAGCAAGGCATTGTACCAGAATGGAAGAGAGCAGAATTCCTAATAAAACCATGAATGGAAGAGTTGATGGGGTCAGACCGCTTGGTAGACCCCGGTATAGATGGACAACGTCAAGAAGGATATTGAGGAACAGGCATCCTAAGTCGTTGATTGGTAAGAACTTGCGGAGGACCGGAGGTTGTAGAAAGGCTTGGTAAAAGCAGCGATTGGACAGCAGGTTCGTGAGCCAACGGAGTAAGTAATAATAAGTAAAAATCACATATAATATACATTCGACACAGAAGTAGACAAACAGAAAATCTACAAGAGTAAGTTACTGACACAAGGATCTTGACTAATATCATCATAACATGATATATATCACATTTATATAATATGAAATATTTTTACATACCATTACCAGACAGTGCAGATAGCTTAGGAATTACCATAGATCCTACATGTAAATACTGGCGTACGAGCTGAAGAGTTCTGATTGTGGTTGATAGAAGACTCGCCAACGTAGATTGTCTGAAATGGGTTTTGGTGCCGTTTCTGGAGAGTTTTTTTTTCTTTCTTTTTTTAGACAGATGGTCGATAATTTCTGGTTGTAGGGGAACACTTTGGAGATGGACTAGCTTTCTGCTTTTTGGAACTGGTGGAGAGAAAGGGCAGAGGGACGTACTCGGTGTTCCTCATAGGTATTGCCATTAACGGGTTTCAGTAATTGGTGAATCGTGGGCATATCACACCTTCTCTGCTTGTCTCTCTCTTCTTCCCTGTCTTTGTCCGTGTTCTTTCTTGTCTTTACGTTCTCTCGTGTCCCTGTTTTCTCTCTTGTCTCTGCTTTCTCTCTTGCCTCTGCTTGTCTCTCTCTTTTTCTTGGTCTCTGTCCGTGTTCCCTTTCGTATCTCTCTTATCTCCCTGTCTCTTGGCCGGTCCACTATATATAGTTTGGAGGTAGTTATAAAGGTAATTGTGATACCAAAACATAGGATACTGTAGTTTGAGCTCTGGCCAATGAGCGAACGCAGCTGGTAAAGGGATAAGCTTTAGGTTGCTGACGTCATTGCAGTAATGATTTGAGGTAAGTGCGTAGCAACGATAGAGACAAGTACATACAAAAAGTACATACTCATCACTACAAAATAATTGTACATGATATCCACACTGGATCACATGAATCTTCATAAAATGATCGAACATATGTGGCATCTTTCTCCTTAAGACTGTTACATTTAGAGAGATTATTAGCAAGGACGTTATCTGATCCTTTCACATATTGTATGTGGAGAGTGTAGGATTATAGGAGGAGGCGCTATCTGGTAAGTCTTTGGTTAGACTTAGAATCAGATATTCTTTTTAGGAAAACTAAAGGATTATGGTCGAGGTGTAGATGTATGGGTAAAGCAGGATGTAGATAAAGTTAAAAATGTTATGATGCCACCCAAACTGCCAAATACTCCTTTTCAACTGTGGCATAAATTTGTTTGCTGGGATTCAACTTCTTGCTGAAATATGCTGTAGCATGCAGTATTCCATTTGTCTCCTGCATTAAAGTTGCTTTTAAAACAACATCACCTGCGTCTGTGAAGAGGTGGAAGGTTTTGTAGAATTTGAGTTTTTCAGGACAAGGTTGCTTATATGTATCAGCTTTAATTTCCGAAAAACTTGTTGACAGTGTTCTGTCCAAGAGCATTCCAGCTATTTTCACAACAAATCTGTTAATGGTAAATCAGGATGTATTGAGGTGTATTCCCAAGGGTCTTCCTTAAACACACTTGCCATTACGGCTTTGTTGGAGAGAAACAATTTCAATGAGCTTATAGGGAGCTTTCGAATATCTTTTGTCTTTGCAGAGTTTACGTAATGAAATTCAAAGGACTTATTTTCTCTTTTATTGTGTATGATTTTTGATATCTGATCTGGAGAGAATCTCCTGATACAGGAAGACACAAAAGGACCTCATCAGGTCAAACTTTTTTTTTTTTTCATACTTTCCCTTCGTTTTCCTTTTGCCTGTGTCAAATTTTCCCTGGCCAAGTTCCAAGCTATCTTTAATCTTCATAACATTTTCTCTACATGCACAGTGGTCGAGCCAGGCGAACCAAGAGTTAGCCAACTATCTTTCAATATTTTATAGGTTACTCTGACTTCATCACCAAACATGAGCTCAGCTGGACTAGCCTGTATCATCTTGCTTTATGAATCTAGCTGCGAAAAGTAACAAAAGTAGTCCTTTGTCCCAGGCAGTGCAATTTTCTAACTCTAATGGTGATGCAAACATATACACATACACGCACACACACACACAAGCACACACACACACACACACACACACACACACACACACACACACACACACACACACACACACACACACACACACACACACACACACACACACACACACACACACACACACACACACACACACACACACACACACACACACACACACACACACACACACACACACACACACACACACACACACACACACACACACACACACACACACACACACACACACACACACACACACACACACATATATATATATATATATATATATATATATATATATACAGTGTTGATTCCTCAAAAAGAATATTTGCACTACAGAACAACTGTCATTAGATACAAAATATGAGGAGAGATGGTATAAGGATAGGTTCATTTCTGGTCACAGGGGCTTGAAATCGTGTTGGCTGGTTGGAATGTCGCTCTGTTTGGTGCTACGGGTGATCTGATGTCCTGATTTCCTCGATTCTGTTGCTGCATGGAATGCTGTTATTTTTATATTTGATATTCCCTCTTCTATTATATGTGCATTTATTTGTGGCTATGTATATGGCTTCCATAATTTTCCTCTGTTTCTTACTGAGGTTGTTGTGTAATATATCTGTTTCATCCCATTTGTTATGTGTTCTTTTTCTTCAATATGGTTCACCAACGCGCTGGTGTTGCGGTGTGAAGGGAAATCGGCTTTGTGTTCTTTAAGTCTTGTTGGCAAAATCATGTGTGTTTCTCCAATATAAACATTTTCACAACCTAAGCAATGGATTTTATCAACTAAACTGTCGGTGTTATTCTTTTCTGTCTTTGTTTTAATGATATCACCGATTCTCTTTTCTGTATCACACGAGATGCTAATATGTGTGTTTCTTAGTTTTTTACATAGTGTGCAGATCAAC
>NC_134791.1:49928508-49931008 GCF_046742065.1 Oratosquilla oratoria
GTGTACATCTGGAAGTATTTTCGTTTTGTTTTTCAAGAGACTACGCTTATAGCAAGATCAGAGGAGGGATTTAGGAAGTTAGTGACAGAGTTTAAGAGGGTGTGTGAAAGAAGGAAGCTGAAGATAAATGTGAGAAAAAGTAAGGTGATGAGATATATAAGGGGAGAGAGTGACAGCAAGCTGGAAGTGAGTATTAAGGGAGAGAGACTGGAGGAAGTGGATAATTCTAGATACCTTAGTGCGAATGTGGCAGGAAAGGGAGGAGTGGGGGTGGAGGTAGAATGTAGATTGAGAGAAGCGAGTAAATGCCTTGGTGGATTGAAAAGTGTAATGAGAAATAGACATTTTGGTATGGATGCTAAGAGGAGGTTATATGAAGGAGTGGTTGTGCCGACAGTACTGTATGGGGCAGAAACATGGAACATAAGAGAGGGAGAGAGAAGGAGTTTGAATGTGTTTGAGATGAAATGTATAAGAAGTATAATGGAGGTTACTAGGCTAGATAGAGTGAGAAATGAGGAGGTGAGAAGGAGAACATAAGGACATAATAAAGGAGATTGCAAAAGACCATAAGGCCTACACTAAGCAGCTCCGTATCCATAACCACATGTCATCCCCATCCATAAAGTTGTCTAATCGTTTTTTAAAACAACTGATAGTTTCAGCGCTTACTACATGGTAACAAAGTTTATTCCATTCATCGACCACCCTATTAGTAAACCAATTCTTGCCTATTTCCTTCTTAAATCTAAATGTGTCCAGTTTATATCCATTACTGCGAGTCCTGCCCTGTTGTTTTATTATGATGACCTTGTTTGCATCTCCCTTGTTATAGCCTTTGATCCACTTGAACACTTCTATTAGATCACCCCGCACTCTGCGTCTTTCCACAGAGTGTAAGTTTAGGTGCATAAGCCTCTCTTCGTAAAGCAAATTTCCGAGTCCATATATAATTTTGGTCATTCTTCTCTGTACTGATTCTAGTGAATTGATGTCCATTCTGTAGGACGGAGACCAAAACTGTACCGCATAGTCAAGGATGGGTCTAACTATCGCTAGATAGAGTTTGATAATTACCTCTGCACTTGTGTTCGCAATGAAGCCTAATGCCCTGTTAGCTTTATTTCTGGCGCTAATGTACTGCTTCCTGGTTTTAAGGTCCGGACTCACCAGAACTCCCAAGTCCCTCTCGCACTCAGATTTGTCTAAAAAACGTGTTATCTAAGTTGTATCTATTTTTGGGGTTATGTAGCTCTACATTTAACATGCTACACTTAGAGATATTGAAGTTCATTTGCCATTTCACCGACCATGTTAACAATTTATTAAGATCATCCTGCAGAATCTGGGCGTCATCTCCTGACCTAATTAGGCGTCCTACTTTAGTGTTGTCTGCAAACTTACTAACATCACTATTTATCCTAACGTCTAAGTCGTTTATATACATAATGAACAACAAGGTACCCAAAACCGAGCCCTGGGGGACCCCGCTAGTAACATTGCCCCACTTAGATTTTATTCTATTTATGGTGACCCTCTGTTTTCTGTTACTAATCCAAGCTCTAATCCATTCTAACACTTTTCCTCCTATGCCATGGGCTTTGATTTTATTTAGTAGTCTCTGGTGTGGCACCTTGTCGAACGCTTTGCTAAAGTCAAGGTAAATAACATCGTAATTTTCATTGTTGTCTGACGCCTTATATACTTTGGTGTAAAAGGATAGAAGATTAGTCACACATGACTTACCCTTGGAGAAACTATGCTGTGAATCACGAATTAAATTATGCCCTTCAATGTGTTCTCTGAGTCTATTTACTATTATTGATTCAAGCATTTTTCCTATAACCGATGTCAAACTGATTGGCCTGTAGTTGCATATAGACGATCTATCTCCCTTCTTAAAAACAGGAACAACGTTTGCATGCCTCCAAGCAGTTGGAACAAAACCAGTGCCTACCAATTTATTGAATATTTCAGTTAACTGATCGCAGATTTCAAATTTACACTCCTTAAGCATTCTTGGAAAATTTTTGTCTGGACCCGGATATGTTGTAGCTTTAAGTCTGTCAATCTGCTTGGCTACATCTTTACTAATGCTGATATTAGTTACACTACTTTCTTCATCCTACTTTCAGGGGTGAAAAGGGAGTTGGGAGATAGGGTTGATGAAAGAAGATTGGATGGTTTGGACACATGGAAAGAAAGAGTGCGGAACGATTAGTAAAAGAGGTGTGGAAAGAGGAGGTAGAAGGAGTGAATATGAGGGGGCGTCCTAGGATGAGATGGAATTGATGGGGTAAAAGGGGCATTACGAAAGAGAGGAATATCTGGACAGAAGTTAGGGGTGAATGGAGAAGGGTTGTGTATGGATGATGCTGTGATGCATGAGGGAGTTGGGGATGGGGGTGAGGAAGTATGTACGAGAAACAAATTGACTCGGCGCGAAGGGATTTCTCCCCCGTTTTCTCCTTTTCTGCATGAGGGAACGGAGAGGGGGGTC
>NC_134791.1:49933508-49938508 GCF_046742065.1 Oratosquilla oratoria
CATATGTTCCCCTTTCCCAATCCTCCGGCTCTCTAACTTTCTTTAGACAAACATTAAAAAACTCACCAGCCAGCCCACTACCACTGTACCTACCTTCTGCAGACGCTCCGCATGACATCCATCTAACCCAGGTGCCTTGCCTGCTCTCATTATTTTGATAACTATTTGCACTTCATCTTTTCTCATTTCTCCTCCATTTTCCTCATTCATTATTATCATTTTCTAAGTGCCTCCCACTCCAACCACCGTTTCCTCACTATCCTCCTCCACATTTAGGAACTTCATAAAATACTCTGTCCATCTTCCCGTTACCGCCGCCTCTTTTGTTATCATCTCTCCATTTACACTTTTTACGTTTTCTTATCTACTTGATTCATCTCCCCTTCCTCTCTTAATTTTCTCCCAAAGCATATTTTCATTATTTAAAAAGTTATGTCATAATCTTCCCCCATTTTACATCTGACCTCCTGTTTTTTATATATTCATCAAATAATTGTATCTGACTCGGATATTAAATATCTATTTTCACTGTAATTGGATATTTGTAATCCCAGGACAGTTGAAATGTAAATATAAATAAAGCCTGTGATGTATGAAATTATGAGCATATCTAGTGTGAGCATTTATCTTGTGAGTATATGTTGTGTGAGCATTTCCAAAACAACCGCAACAACTGAGAAGCCCAAAATAAATTAAATGCATTATTTTTGTTATATATTTGTTTTACATTTTTATTTGCAGTAGATAAAATATCTTATATGCTTGTTTTTATATTTTAAGTGCTATTTTGATCTTCCATGAAGTAATGTATTATCACACATAAAAAATAACACCAAAGATATATGAAGGTCCGTTTTAGTATTTTTATATGAATTCTAGGCCGTTTCGGACTTTACTGCAATTCCGTTTGAACTTAACTACTCCGTTTTGATAAGTCTCAAACTTTACTACTCCGTTTCTGCCTGTTTTGGACTTTATAACAACTGCAGCCACACATCATTTGTCTATGTTAGAGTAAAATCTCCACTCTTAGAGGATTGATGCTCTTTTTTATGTGTTCTCTATGCTAAGAAAGAAATAATTCTGCCACCGTGATTCCCCTGCATTTTTAAAAAGGCGCCAAAATGGGACGGGCTGATGGGACTAGGTGTCCTATTTTCTGTAAACTAATTCTGCGAGAAGCATAATTGGGTCTGGGAGGACAAGGCCAATAAGAACTTTAGAATTTGAATCATTAGATGTGCATGAATACCAAGAGAGGCATGGGAGGTTGTGATGGAAGGAGTAGGGGTGAGAGTTGAAGAGGGATGGGTTTGTTTCAAGGAGGAAGTGATAAGGTGTACAAAGATGGTATATGAAACGGGAAGGGTGGGAGGAAGCAGAAGAAAGGGCACTGAGCGGTGGAATGGTGCGCTGAAGATAGTGGCAGACGAGGAGAAGCGAACATATGTGGATTGATACAAAATAGTATAGAACAACAAATGATCACTCATATGAACTGAATACTCAAGGAAATTTAGCCACGTTGATAGAATTATCTGAAGTTTGACTGATGAAACCTAACTCTAGTAAATAAAAAATTGTGATATCAGGTCAATAAAACAAGTGAATTCGATTACAGGCTACTCAGAAACTAGAATAAAAGTATGTTGAGAATATATGATTTTTGAATTAACATCACTTACTACCATTTAAGCACTGTATTTGTGATTTTTCAGTAAGCAATTAAGATTTAGAACTGATAATGCTATCATATGACTTTCGTAGTCCAATTAAGAATAAGAAACAATATACTTCACGGACCCACACACATTTGATCCTCTCTTACACTCTTTCTGTTAAAGGAAAATTAGGAGAGAAAAAGAGTGGGGTATGAAGGAGAGGGACTGAGGTAGGGACGAGGAGAGTACGAGAAGGATAAGGAGGAAATCTACAAATAGCGGAATGGGAAGGCCAAGGAAAATATTAGAAGGATGAAGAGGAGAGGAAAGTGAAAAGGAAGAGGAAGATGAAGAGTAAATAAAAGAGGAGGAATAGGAGGAGGAAGAGATTGAGGCGGAGAAGGTTAAAGAGGAGGAATAGGAGGAGGAAATGATTGAGGCGGAGAAAGTTAAAGAGAAGGAATAGGAGGAGGAAAAGATTGAGTCAGAGAAGGTTAAAGAGGAGAAGGAGGAGGACAATGAAAACAAGGAAAATAAGGAGGGGAAGAAATGGGTGGAAGAAGAAAAGAAGGTGGGGTAGGAGTGCGAGAAGTAGTAGTAGTGAGAAGAGGAGGAAGAAAAGGGAAAGGATGTAGGATACGAGAAAAAATTAAATGTGGAAGAGAAGGAGACAAAAGGACAAGAATGAGGAAATGAGTACAAGGAGCAAAATAAATGAGGAGGAAAAGTAGGAGGAGGAGGAGGACGAAGAAGAAAAGGAACAAACGAAGAAGGAAAAGGACGGAGAAGAGAAAGATGTGTATCAGGAGTCGGATGAAGAGGAGGGGAAGTATTAGGAAGAATGGGAGGAGAGGAGGAGAAGGACGATTAGGAGATGGATGAAGAGAAGGAAGAATAATCAGAGAGGGGTGGAGGAAGAGGAGAGGAAAAAGAGGACGAAGGGGGAGACGAAAAGGAGGACGAGGAAGGGGAAAGAAAAGAACGAGGAGGAGGAATAAAAATAGTCGAAGAAGGAAAGGAGAAGTCCAAGAGAAGGAGCACAAGTAGAAGGAGGAGGAAGAGAAGGAGGACATGGAGGAAGGAGGAGGAGAATGAGGGCAAAGAGGAATGGGATGAAAAGGAGGATGAGGAAGACAAAGACAAGGAGGAAGAAAACGAGCTGGAAGAGGTGGTGGAGAAGATGAACATAAAAACATAAGAATGAAGGAGACTGCAAGAGACCATAAGGCCTACACTAGGCAGCTCCGTATCCATCACCACCAATCATCCCCATCCATAAAGTTGTCTAATCGTTTCTTAAAACAACTGATAGTTTCAGCGCTTACTACATGGTTACTAAGTCTATTCCATTCGTCGACCACCCAGTTTATAACCATTACTGCGCGTCCTACCCTGCTGTTTTAATATGATGACCTTGTTTGCATCACCCGTGTTTAAGCCTTTGATCCACTTGAACACCTCTATTAGATCACCCCGCACTCTGCGTCTTTCCAGAGAGTGATAAGAAGAGTTGGAGAAGAAGGACAAAGGAAGTAAGGAGGGGGAGAAGAAGGAGGAGGAGAAGGAGGAAGGGAGGAAGAGGAAGAGAAGGAGGATGAGGAGGAAGAGGAGTAAAAACAGGATAAGTGAGACGAGTAGGAGGAAGAGTAGGAGGAGGAGAAAGGAATACAAAAGAAAGAGAAAGAGGAAAAAATTGAGTCGTGGTGGCAACAGAAGAAGGAGGAGAAGGGGAAGAGGAGAAGGAAAGGGAGGAGATTGAGTAAAAACAGAAGAAGGAAGAGTAGGAGGAAGAAAAGGAGGAGAAGGGGGGGCAAAGAAAAGGGAAAGAGGAAAAATTGAGCCGTTCTAGCAACAGAAGGAGTAACAAGAAAGTAGAAGATGCAGAAGAATGAGAAGATGAAGAAGAAAACCAAGACGTATACGGAAACAAAGACGAAGAAGAAAATTGAAAATAAGAAAAAGAAAAAGAAAAGAAGAAGAAAACGAAGACGTATGCAGAAACAAAGACAAAGACGAAAACTGAAAATAAGAAGAAAAAAAAAAAAAAAAAAAAACGAAGACGTGTGTGGAGACGAAGACGAAAAAAAAAAAAAAGGAAGAAGTAGAAGAAGAACAACAAGATGAAGAAGAAGAAGAAGAAGGAGAAGAAGAAGAAGAAGAAGAAGAAGAAGAAGAAGAAGAAGAAGAAGAAGAAGAAGAAGAGGAAGAAGAAGAAGAAGAAGAAGAAGAAGAAGAAGAAGAAGAAGAAGAAGAAGAAGAAGAAAAAGGAGAAGAGGAAGAAGAAGAAGAAGAAGAAGAAGAAGAAGAAGAAGAAAAAGGAGAAAAAGAAGAAGAAGAAGAAGAAGAAGAAGAAGAAGAAGAAGAAGAAGAAGAAGAAGGAGAAGAAGGAGAAGAAAGAGAAGAAGAAGAAGAAGAAGAAGAAGAAGAAGAAGAAGAAGAAGAAGAAGAAGAAGAAGAAGAAGAAGAAGAAGAAGAAGAAGAAGAAGAAGAAGAAGAAGAAGAAGAAGAAGAAGAAGAAGAAGAAGAAGAAGAAGAAGAGAAGAAGAAGAAGAAGAAGAAGAAGAAGCAGAAGAAGAAGAAGAAGAAGAAGAAGAAGAAGAAGAAGAAGAAGAAGAAGAAGAAGAAGAAGAAGAAGAAGAAGAAGAAGAAGAAGAAGAAGAAGAAGAAGAAGAAGAAGAAGAAGAAGAAGAAGAAGAAGAAGAAAAAATCAGAAAAATAAGAATAGAAAATAAAAGAAGATAAAGAAGAAAAAGAAAGAAATGTTGGAGTTCGCGTAGCTCTCGTTACACTATTTCCTCTCCCTTTCTCTACATTACTTTGCTTTGTCTTCCTTTCTTCCTGTTCTCTTTCCTCCCTTCCCCTTCCTTCTAGTACGCCAGTCTCATTTTCTTCAGCTCCTCCATCTCTGGAATAGCCTTAACAACTTCTTCCCTCCCCTCCAGACTCAATCCCCATTCTCCAAATCAAATTTAAACCAATTTCTCAACCTCTCAACCTATTACCACTGCCAGCAAAACTTTCACGGGAGGGACAAATATACATTTCCAACCCGTTCCCCTCTCCTTGTCCATGTTTACTTCCACGGCTCTGCTCTCCCTATCCCCACATCCGCTCCCTATGTTCAGCATTCCAGCTGTTCTTCTTGCCACCCTACTTTCCCAAGATGCACGAAGTGCCTTAAGAACATAAGAACATAAGAATGAAGGAGACTGCAAGAGACCATAAGGCCTACACTAGGCAGCTCCGTATCCATCACCACCTGTCATCTCCATCCTTAAAGTTGTCTAAAGTTTATTAAAACAAATGAGAGTTTTAGCGCTTATTATATGGTTACTAAGT
>NC_134791.1:49951917-49954417 GCF_046742065.1 Oratosquilla oratoria
AAAATGTCTCCTATTTGTTTGCTAAGTGAAATATTTCCTTATGCCTGTGCTTGTTATCTCGCCTCAGTATCACTTTAGCCTTTCAATTTCGCCTCCATAGTCCATCTCACCTTTTCCTCTTCCCCAACATCATATTCTGCCTTGGACAGCACTATACGGAAGGTTCACGGACGAAGTAAACAGTCTGTACAAAGGATAACAACAATGTAATGTAAAAATGTCTTCTATTTGTTTGCTACGTGAAATGTTTCCTTATGTCCATCTCACCTTTTCCTCTTCTCCAATATCATAATCTACCTTGGACGGTACTGCTACTTTGGTACGTGTACAGTGAGAAACTAAAACTGTTGTTGTTCTAGTTTGGCTAAATAAAAGTACATTTATAATGTATATGAGTGTATTAGATTACAATTTGATCAAACATTACAATAAACAAATGCGTGCGTACAATTCGGAGGCAGAGTTACAACTGACGCCACGAGTTGTCTTGGTGCGAAATATGTAGGAGCTAGCTTGGTTCTTCCTACAGACTCGTGTATAAATACAAAATATACAATGACAATATTAAAGATTAACAATATCCCAAACATAATTATAGGCAATTATTATATCATTTATACAATGGGAAAACATACAATTCCCAATTGAACAATACGTAAGTATAATACATAATGATTATACGATGCTACAACGTACCACACAATTACACTGCTGTTGCTGTGGCCGTTGTTGTTGCTATCACTGTTGTTGGTTTTGCTTTTGCTGTTACTGTTGATTTTTCTATTGCTACAGGTGTTGCTGTTGCTGTTGCTGTTGCTGTTGCTGTTGCTGTTGCTGTTGCTGTTGCTGTTGCTGTTGCTGTTGCTGTTGCTGTTGTTGTTGCTGTTGCTGTTGTTGTTGCTGTTGCTGTTGCTGTTGATGTTGCTGTTGCTGTTGCTGTTGCTGTTGCTGTTGATGTTGATGTTGATGTTGATGTTGATGTTGATGTTGATGTTGATGTTGATATTGATGTTGATGTTGATGTTGATGTTGATGTTGTTGATTATTGATGTTGATGTTGCTGTTGCTGTTGTTTTGCTGTTGATGTTGCTGTTGTTTTGCTGTTGCTGTTGCTGTTGCTGTTGCTGTTGCTGTTGCTGTTGCTGTTGCTGTTGCTGTTGCTGTTGCTGTTGTTGTTGCTGTTGCTGTTGCTGTTGTTAGTAGTGCTGCTGTTGCTGTTGCTGTTGCTGTTGCTGTTGCTGTTGCTGTTGATGTTGCTGTTGTTGTTACTGATGCCACTGTTGCTGTTGCTGTTGCTGTTTCTGTTACTGTTTCTGTTGGTGATGCTGTTGATGCTGTTGATGCTGTTGATGCTGTTGATGCTGTTGTTGTTGCTGCTGCTGCTGCTGTTGCTGTTGCTGTTGCTGTTGCTGTTGCTGTTGCTGTTGCTGTTGCTGTTGCTGTTGCTGTTGCTGTTGCTGTTGCTGTTGCTGTTGCTGTTGCTGTTGCTGTTGCTGTTGCTGTTGCTGTTGCTGTTGCTGTCACTGCTGCTGTTGCTGTTGCTGTTGCCGTTGGTGCTACTTCTTCCTTTGTTACATAAAGAGTCTGTTGTCCTTAACGCACCAATTATAAATAAATCTAATTTCATCATAACATTCCTAGCCATCTTGCTTTGCATTTAAAGACTGATTGGATGGAAAGTTATATACATATGATCTACAGCATATCCTTCCTTCTATTCTTCCTACTTTTTGTTCCTTTGATTCTCTACCTCCACTTGCATCTCTTCCTTTCATGTATTTGTTTTTCTTTTATCTCTTTTTATCATTATTCCTCATCACAATATATATCATTATATCTCATCACACACTTTCAATTTTTTCACCTGATTCTCCTGCTGCCTCTCCACCATTTCTTTCTCATTCTCCCTCACCCTTCTTCCCCTTCTCCTTCTCTCCTCCTCCTCCTCCTCCTCCAGCTTCCTCTTATCTCCTTGCCATCTCACACCGTCCTGCATGTGGCAACTGTCCCCTCCCTCACTCCTCACCTCCTCCTCCTCTTCCTCTTCCTTCTCATGTATTTCACATATTTCAATTTTTCTTCCTTTTTTTTTTCTCGTGCTTGTCATTTTGTCTCATAACCCATGCTTTTGAAAGTTTTAGTTTACATAAACTTATCTAAATACACTGACACTAAAGAAAGAAATGATATACACAAACACGTCACTTGCATAATTCAGCGCTTGTGTTTGGAACACAAGAGAGCTTCTTAACCTCTTGGCTGTTATTGTCATGGCTGACGCCAGACGAGTTTACATAGCTGAAAGGGTTATCACACTGGGCTATGTTTTCTCCAACCTCCAAATAATAGGTGGTGAAGTAGTATGTGTGAGCAAAATTTGACGCAGCCCGAAGGGATTTCTCCCCATCTTCTCCTTTTATGCATGGTGGGACGGAAAGGGGGGGGGGTCGCCGATTTAATAAAGCGACCTTGCTGTGGATGTGCTGTGCCTTGCGACACT
>NC_134791.1:49959417-49966917 GCF_046742065.1 Oratosquilla oratoria
CCACTACACACTTTGCCCTGCTCTCGGGATGATGTAGCTGAATGGAGCACAGATAGGAAAGACATCGTAAGACTTAAAAAGGTGGAACGAGTGTTTTATAAGGAAAGGCATGAAAATTAATGTAGAAAAGACAGAAATACTGACTGTCAGGAGAAGACAAGAAGAGTTCAGCATTACCATAGGAAATATGATCGTAATGAATACAAACATCTTTAAACGTCTTGTAAGTATAGTTACTAGATAGGGTGGAAAGACCGCTATGATGGTACAATGGTAGTATGTGCGCGTGGGCAAGTGTTATACACACACTGAATGGTCCCCAGTGCAGATATTAATTTTGTTTCAACCACATTAAGTTTTTACTTTTAACTTCATGCCATAACGAACGAGACAGACAATGCGCTCGACGGAGACATATGCGGAAACTGATACGAAGTGAAGCCAAGGCCTCGAACCTCAGCTCAGACGTATCAAAGTAACAGTGACTAACCACTCCGCCATCAAGAGAGCTGAGATCCGAGCCCTTGGCTTCACTTTGTATCAGTTTCCGCATATGTCTCCGTCGAACGCATTGTCGGTCGCGTTCGTGATGGCATGGAATTAAAACTAAAAACTTAATGTGGTTGAAACAAAATTAATATCTGCACTGGGGACCATTCAGTGTGTGTATAACACTTGCCCACGCACACATACTACCATTGTACCATCATAGTGGCGATGGGTTGAGCACAAAGATTCGTGTATATGTATGTAGCTTGAGCATACAAATATGATAAATTGTGCTCAACTTATATCTGGCTTGATGCCGCAGCGGTTAGTCACTGCTACTTTGGTACGTCTGAGCTAAGGTTCGAGCCCTTGGCTTCACTTCGTATCAGTTCCCGCATATGTCTTCGTCGAGTGCTTTGTCTGTATCGTTCGTGATGACATGGAATAGAAAGTAAAAAGTTAATGTGGTTGAAAAAAGATTAGTATCTGCACTGGGGACCATTCAGTGTACACACACACACACACACACACACACACACACACATATATATATGTATATATATATACACATATACATATACATATATGTATATATATATATATATATATATATGTATATGTGTGTGTGTGTATGTGTGTGTGTGTGTGTGTGTGTGTGTGTGTGTGTGTGTGTGTGTGTGTGTGTGTGTGTGTGTGCGTGTGTGTGTGTGTGTGTGTGTGTGTGTGTGTGTGTGTGTGTGTGTGTGTTTATATGTATATATATATATATAATCACATATAAATTTATGTATATATATATGTATATATATATATATATATTTATATATACATATATATGTGTGTGTGTGTGTTCACACATATTTCAGGAAGGTGGAAGAGTAGGACACGGGTCTAGGGCTGAGTTTATTCCTGACCTTTTTTGTTTATAGCTTCTTCAGAGGATTAATACTCCTGGAGAACATTGGCGGTATGCATAGTAGACCCTACACCATAATCCCACCAACTAGGCAAGGGATGCGGGTGGGTGGACGTTGCCCTCAGTCAAAAGAATGACCCCAAGAAGATCGATGGACCCCAATTCTTCGATCACCAGGTGAGGTAACCGGATGTAAAATATCCCACACACTCATTGGAAAGTCTCTCCACAAATGTCCCCATAAACAAGACCATAGACTTAAGCAAGTGTGCCATAGCAACAAAACAAAACCACTTGACATCCCAGAGAAAACCCTGAGGGAGCTATTAGAAATCTGTACAAAAGAGATCCCTTTCACTTCACCTAGTGGACAAATGTATAAGCAAATCGACGGAGTAGCAATGGGCAGCCCTGTAAGTGTACTGTTTGCCAATTTATACATGGGAACCATCGAGAATGAAGTTCTTATAGCAGCCCGGCCTTATATATACTGCAGATATGTAGACGATATCTTCGTACAAATAAAAGATCACGACGAACTGGAAGACTTAAAGAGACGATTCATTACAGCCTCCGATATCTACGTTATGTATGAAGAAGCCAATAATGGATATCTCCCTTACCTAAACATCCTTGTCGCCGGCCGAAATGCCGGATTGTTGACAACAGTATATACCAAGCCAACCAATGCCGGACTCTGCTTGAACGGGAACAACAAATGTCCAAAGCGCTACTTACGGTCCACCATCAGCGCTTATGTCAGAAGGGCCCTTTTCCATTGTTCTACCTGGGCTGAAACCCATCAACAAATAGAGAGAGTTACACAAGTTCTTGTCAATAACGAATACAGCAACTCAGAAGTCTCTCAAAGAATTTACTCATATCTTAACAAATGGTATAACAATGGAAGTAATAACACAGCAAACAAAAACTCCATCAATATATACTATAAGAGCCATATGTCTACGGTGTATAAGTCAGAAGAAATAATTGTCAAGGATATCACCCAAAAAATTTACAGCCAATCGAGCCAACAAAGTACATTCAATTCATAATTTACTACAGAACAAAGAAGACCGCCCAGCTGATTATTCGCAATCACCCCAACACCACGAAAGCACCTCTACAAAAAGACCACGTTGTTTACCATTACAATTGCAACAGTGAGGAATGT
This sequence comes from Oratosquilla oratoria, assembly GCF_046742065.1. NCBI lineage: Eukaryota > Metazoa > Arthropoda > Malacostraca > Stomatopoda > Squillidae > Oratosquilla > Oratosquilla oratoria. Next base: position 49,961,997 of record NC_134791.1, read on the forward strand.
AGGTCCTACTCATATATTGGTATGACAATCACAAAACTAACAAGGCGCTTGACATGTCACCTTAGCAATGGAGCTATTGAATAAAATTTTACTTCCATACACAACAGATCATTAGCAATAAAAAACCTTGATCAGAACACCACCTACATATCCAAATAAAGCAGCCACTAATTGATATTCAAGTGAAGGATCTTCAAGCATTACCCTCAGTCAAAAGAATGACACCCAAGAAGATCGATGGACCCCAATGTTTCGATCACCAGGAGAGGTAACCGGAGGTGAAATATCCCTCACGTTCATTGGCCCGCTTCAGCTAATCAGCGACAACCTCAGCCCCACTACAATCCTTATGATTCACACAACCAGTATATAAGCAGAATACACAACAAGATACCACACTTAGCCCTTGAAGATGGAACAAGACAGTTCCGAAAAGTCGGCTACAATTAGAGAATTACTGGACAATCTTACTGAACAAGATAAGTTAACTGTACGTCGTATAGAGAGTATACGGAAGAAACTTATCAAAAATGAATCTTCAATATCCTTCAACCTCGTTTGCCTACAAGAAGATATTCTACCTGGATACCATGAAGTAAAAAGTAAAAAGCACCGGACTCAGAAACAAATGATTTAATCCCCACGTTTCCAACCATGTCCGGGGATCGTCTTCAGGACTTACATTGAGGAGGCAGTTAATCCTCCTTTATATACAAAAAGCAATACTTGTGGTACACTCGGCAAGGTAACTGTGCAGGTTGTTTTCATTTTTCCGTCACAATTACCCGAGTGATCATATATCTGGGATTTTGTCCTAGCGTGGGTGTGGATAAAAAGTCCCTCTCCGCTGCTGGTCATAACCTTTGCTAGGTTCTCGACTGCTGTCTGCTGTTTGTTCCACTTATACTTCCCCTTGCTCCTCTGAAAATGGGTTAAGTCAGGCGGATCTGTTTATGCTGTTTTCGTCACTAGTCCACGCTTCCAAAAACAGCCTACCTTCTTGCTGTTTTTGTACAAAACATATGCGCCCTGCCAATCAAAATCATGCTGATACTCGTCACTATGTCTGTATATCGCCGAACTCTGGTCCTCCTGTTCACTGCTCTGTGGTGTTCTTGTAGTCTTGAGGCCAGCTTTTTCGCCGTCTCATCAACGTTGTGCGCTTTGCAGTCCTTGTACTCACCTTGTAGACTGCGCCTGTTTGGCCCTTCTTGCACTCTCGATCTTTGACTTTCGTGAGAGCGCTGTCCTTGATATCTGACAGCTTAACGGTCCGTCAGGAATTCAGATAGCCAAGCCACCAAGGAGGTAGGAAAGCCAAGGTGGATGGCTTTGGTGATGACAGTGGTATGATCAAAAAGATCGAAGGCTTTCTTGAAGTCAATGAACGCACTGCAAGCGAAGTCTTGCGCTACTCGAAATTTTTATAGATGAAGTCAAGGAAGCTAATAAGATAGTGAGTGTTAGAGGATGTTTTCACGTTACCAAACTGCCGGGGATCCATGTATTTGCTGACTTTGGAATACGCCCATTCCAAGACAAAATCCTCACAAATAAGACTAGGAATGGGAGTTATAGTAATGGGTCTGAGACCACTTAAGAATTGGGGATTTGAAGATTTGGGGATGGGAGTAATGAAGCCTGTCTTCCAATCTGTGGGACATTTGCTCTGCATTGATTATTGAACAGGTCGGGATGGCAAGTTTGCGAGCAAATTCACGATAAAGTTTTATGGGTAAGTCTACGGGTGTAGAGGACCGCTTTGATTTGATACTAGCGAGTTTATTGGCAACCTGAAAAACGTGTACTGTGGGGGGAGAAGGGGAGGAAAGAAAGACAGAGAGGAGAGAGAGGTCAATACCAGGCAGCGTTTGATAGATGGATGCGAAATGGTCATTTAATTGCTCAGCCACAAGGTCGGGTGAAAATTGTGACAGAAGGGGGATGTCTGATGCCTGCCTCATACCACACAAGCTTTTGACCCTGCTAAACCACAGGCTGCTGTTCTGTTGTAAGTGCTTGAACTTGTTGGCCCTTTTTATTTCCCTTGTGAATTTGTTCCGGAGTTGTCTAAAAAAGTTTTATGTCAGTGTAAAAAGTTTTAGCACGCTGTTGAATCACTCTCTTAATCCTGGGAGTGAACCATGGGGCATCGGCTGGGTATATCTACGTCTGCTTCAAAGGGAAGTAACGATGGAAGGCCTGCGTAATTATATTGATATAGATGTTCCACTTCTCCAGAACTCCCTCCACTACGAGTACCTCTGTCCATGGATGTTGAGTAACCCATTGTCCAAATTCACGTAAGTGTGAGACGGACATGGGCCTGTGAGAGGGAGTGGTGGTGCTGTGTGCCGACAAGTCGTGCTGGCCGACGACCATAGGATGGACGTGTGGGTGGACCTACTAACTGGGGGGATAGATTGCGGGGGAAGGTACAGTTCACTCATGTCACTAAGAATGAGGTCAACCGTGCTGACAATATGTGTTCGGAAGTTGGCGTGTTTTGATATATGTAGATGTTCTTGAATATCACTGGTAGTTAATTCATTGAAATCCCCAAATAGGACCAGCCTAGCACCGGGGTATTTAGCCCTGAGACTGTCTGCGGTACTAATAATGTGTTCCACCAAAGCGTCGGCCGATGGAGCTCGTGGGGGTGGTACACTACACACAAAATAATGGAGGCTGTGTGGCGAAGGTGTGAGGGTGGGGGTAGCTGCAACCATATGATTTTTAGGCACTCAGGGATGTCGACGGGTAACTCAGATGCATTTAAAACTTTCAGAGACTACACGGCCACTCCTACTCCACGCCCCCTACTCCTTAGGCTGTGATGGAGTAGTACGTACTCCTCAATTTGGCAAATTTCGGTCACTCTTTGCCATGCTCCTGTAATTGCAACTACACCCACATTAAATGACAAAACAGTAGCAGTGAGTTCATCAACTTTGTTACACAGAGAGGTAAAGTTAGACAAAAAAAAAAAGAAAAGAAAAGTGCGTGTGTGTATGTGTGTATATGTGAGGGTGCATGTGTATAGGTGTGTGTATGGTGGTGTGCATCTGTATGTATATTTGTGTGTGTGTAATCGAGTGCTGGACTCGTGATCGACAGCTATTTCCCTCCCGAAAGAGAAGTCAGAGCTCGTATGATCGATCTATGGGTAATGCTGTGACCATACACGCACACACGCCCCAAACTCCCGCCCACGAGAGTCGGAGTATCGACTCGAAGCGCAGCGATACTGAAATTATTTCAGCCCTGTGCATGATTCGAACCCGGATCGCCGTAGTCACAGTCGGAGACTCTACCAACCGCGCCACCGAGTCGTGTGTGTGTGTGTGTGTGTGTGTGTGTGTGTGTGTGTGTGTGTGTGTGTGTGTGTGTGTGTGTGTGTGTGTGTGTGTGTGTGTGTGTGTGTGTGTGTGTGTGTGTGTGTGTGTGTGTGTGTGTGTGTGTGTGTGTGTGTGTGTGTGTGTGTGTGTGTGTGTGTGTGTGTGTGTGTGTGTGTGTGTGTGTGTGTCTGAGTGAAAAAGGTTGGTGAGGAAGACACGAATTAGAATCCAAGTTTATTCCTAACTAGTTTTCTCTGAAGAAGCCTTTTGTGCGAAACTATTCAGAAATATACTTGGATTCTAGTTCATGTCTTCCTCACTCACCTTTTCTAACCTTTCACAATCTCTCTCTCTCTCTCTCTCTCTCTCTCTTTCTCTCTCTCTCTCTCTCTCTCACTCTCTCTCTCTCTCTCTCTCTCTCTCTCTATATATATATATATATATATACATATATATATACATATATATATATATATATATATATACATATATATATATGTATATATATATATATATGATAATTTTTATGACAGTCGCATGCAGGATTCGAACCCACTACTTTCGGCCACCCGTAAGATCACAGAGCCTTAACACATTACAACAACAGAGACTGTAAAAGCCTTGAAACCTGGAATCGAACTGATTCCCAAAGATAGGAAAGATCACTAATCTGCGACCCAAATTCCTGTTTTACACAAGGCCCAAGCCCAGCAGTTGGCCTTGTGTAAAACAGGAATTATGGTCGTAGATTAGTGATCTTTCCTATCCTCGGGAATCAGTTTGATTCCAGGTTTTAAGGTTTTTACAGTCTTTGTTGGTGTAGTGGTTTAAGGATCTGTGAAGGTGATCTTATGGGTGGCCGAAAGCAGTGGGTTCGAATCCTGCATGCATCTGTCGTAAAAATGATCAGATTGATGTCGCTGTTACTAACGAGTTTCTCTCTCTCACACACACACACACACACACACACACACACACACATATATATATATATTTATATATATATATATATATATATGTATATATATATATATATATATATATATATATATATATATATATATATATATATATTGGAAGTAGGCCATTGATAATACATGCGTTGTTAAAGTCAACAGCTGTGATAGCATTACTCTGTTTATAGAATTTCTTTTCTATGTTATGCACCAATGTGCAGTCGTCTGGATTCAGATTTCTTAGTAGAGGACAGAAGTCTATGGTATTTTCCTCTAGATGTCTTTCGGTCTTAACTGGTCATTTTCAGGAGGTTTTGACTGGTCAAATTGTTGACAAAGAATGACTCGGTTTGCCCGTATGTTAGTGTATATCGGCGGAGAGCGGAGAGCCGAAACGTCCGCCCGCCAATCAACGCGCGGGATGCGTTCTCTGTCTTTTGGTTGGTAACGACGTTTCAGGCTGCTGCTGCATATTGATAGCGAGTTTTTGATTATGAATTAGCACCGCTTCTGTCATCTTTAGTCTTCTGGTGTTGTTATTTCTTTCAATGATGGTGGTGGTGCCTTCCATATGGTGCCTCTTAAATGCGAGTTCATGCTCGTATAGGTAGTGTCTTCTTATGGCGC
>NC_134791.1:49971917-49974417 GCF_046742065.1 Oratosquilla oratoria
ATTCATCCCCTCTTCTTACTTCTTTTAATTTTTCTCTTCTTCTTCTCTTCTCTTTCTCCTCCTCTTCCTTAAACTTTCCCTCCTCTTTTTCCTTATGCTCTTCTCTTACTCCTCTTCTTCCTTAAACTCCACCTCCTCTTCTTCCTTCTTTTTCTTTTTCTCTTCTTCTTCTCTTCTCTTTCTCCTCCTCTTTAAACTTCCCCTCCTCTTTTTCATTATGCTCTTCTCTTACTCCTCCTCTTCCACTCCACCTCCTCTTCTTCTTCTCTTCTCTTTCTCCTCCTCTTCCTTAAACTTCCCCAACTCTTCTTTAAACTTCCCCCCCTCTTTTTCCTTACACACTTCTCTTACTCCTCCTCTTCCTTAAACTCCACCTCCTCTTCTTCCTTCTTTTTCTTTTTCTCTTCTTCTTCTTCATCTTCCTCATCTTTCTTTTTATCATCCATGTTCTCCTTCTACCCACCTCGTTCTTCCTTTTTCTTTCCTCTTTCTCACTTCTCTTTCTCCCTGCAGCAAGTGTGTTTTTTAAATATCTTTTTCCTCCTCTTCATTCTTCCATTCATCCTACGTATCCTCTTTTTTCTTTCCCCTTTCCCACTCCTCTTTCTCCCTGCAGCAAGTGTTTTTTTTTTAATATCCTTTTCCTCCTCTTCATTCTTCCATTCATCCTTCGTATCCTCTTTTTTCCTCTTTCCCACTCCTCTTTTTTCCTTTTCCCACTCTTCTTTCTCCCTGCAGCAAGTGTGTTTTTTTAATATCCTTTTCCTCCTCTTCATTCTTCCATTCATCCTATATATCCTCTTTTTTTTCCTTTCCCACTCCTCTTTCTCCCTGCAGCAAATGTGTGTTTTTAATATCCTTTTCCTCCTCTTCATTCTTCCATTCATCCTATGTATTTTCTTTTTCTATCCAAATTTGATATTCTCTTCTTATTCCATCATTTCCCGTTTCCTCTTGGTCTAGTGGACCATTTCTAACTTTTCCTTCCATTCTTTCTCTTTCACCTCTTCCTTCATTTCTTCTTTTTCCTCTCTTCTCTTCTTTTCTTCTTCCTTTTCCTTTTCCTCCTAATTTTCTACGTCATATTTCCCTTCTTTTCCTTCCCTCCTTCTCTTTTATTTCAAACGTCTCCTTCCTCCCTCCCAATTTTCGTTTTTCGTTTTCCTTCCCTGTTCCGTCTCATTCTCAGCGGCTTTTTGCACCCACTATTTAATATATTCTAACTTTCTCTAGTAATTGTACTGATTGCCTTAGGTGCGAGTCTCGACCCATAAGCACGGATGCTCTAGTTCGATTCACAACATTTGCTGGTCACTGAAACTTAATTAGGCTATTCGATCATACACAATCCGAACACAACTTCGATCAGTTATGAGTTTTTTCAGGATTGGTTTTAATTCTTTAGTGTATTAAATTAGAAAATCTCATTTTCTAAAAATAAGCAAATTGTGACATTTGGTCAAATCAGCGGTGGAGTCATTTACATGCGGTGGAGTCCTGTAGATCTGATTGGGTTTTGTAGATCCGGTAGGATCCTGTAGATCCGATGGGATCCTGTAGATCCGGTGAGGTCCTGTAGATCCGGTGAAGTCCTGTAGATCAGGTAGGGTCCTGTAGATCCGGTGGAGTCCTGTAGATCCGATGGAGTCCTGTAGATCTGGTGGACTCCCGTAGATCTGGTAATGTCCTGTACATTCGGTGGAGTCCTGTAGATCCGAGAGTCCTGTAGTTCCGATAGAGTCCTATAGATCCGATGGAGTTTTGAAGTACCGTTGGAATCGTAAAGATCTAGTGGAATCCTATAGATGCTGTGAGACCTGTAGATGATGTAGAGTCCTGTAAATGCTGATGAGTTCTGTAGATCAGAAGGCGTCCTGTAGATCCAGTAGATTTCTCTAGATCCGATGAATTCATGTAAATCTGTTGGATTCCTGTAGATCTAGTAGCTTATTTATCTACACAATTTTTATTTACTAATATATCTTATTTATTTATTTATCTATTTATTTATTTATTTATTTGATTATTTATTCATTTATATATATACATATACATATACATATATATATATATATGTATATATATATATATATATATATATATATATATATATGTATATATATATATATATATATATATATATATATACATATATATATATGTGTGTGTGTGTGTGTGTGTGTGTGTGTGTGTGTTTTGGTGTGTGTGTGTGTGTGTATACATATATATATATATATATTTATTTATTATTAATTTATGTATTTATGTATTTATTTATCTATTTGTAATCATTTTCTATTCATTCATTCATTCATTCATGTATTTCACTATTTGCTTACTTATTTATATGTCTATCTACTTGCTTATTTCTATTGTTCTTCAATTATTGATTTGTTTATCAAAATAATTAATTGTTTATTTATCTATTAATTTGGTTATTCTATTATTCACTTATTTATTTCTTAATTCATTAATCTATTTATTCATCTATTCATCTATT
>NC_134791.1:49979417-49986917 GCF_046742065.1 Oratosquilla oratoria
ACTCCAGGGCCTGATGGTTGGTAACCAAGAATCTTCAGGGAAATGAAAAATAAAGTTGTTGTCCCATTAAGAAGTTATTTTCAAGAAATCCATCATATCTGGAGATGTCTCAAGAGAATGGATGCTAGCTAACGTTACTCCAATATTCAAAAAATGTGACAAAAACAAACAAACAAATAAACAAATAACTACAGGCCTATAAGCTTGACTTCAACCGGAGGAAAAAATATGGAAACTATCATCAGTGATGCTATCAAACATCCTTTAGAAAGTAACCGTTTGATAAATGATAGCCAGCATGGATTCCGACGGAAACGTTCTTACCTGACTTGCTCGAATTTTACAACACAGTCATCTCAAATTATGATAAAAGAAACAATATATGTTTGATACATCTAGACTTTGCAAAAGCTTTTGATTCCGTCCCCCACGAAAGGCTACTTACTCAATTAACTTCACAGGAAGTTAGTGGTAGCCTTTTAAGTTAAACTAAAAATTAGTTGAATGATCGAAAACAGAAAGTTGTTTTAAAGGGTAAAATATCTGGATGGAACAATGTTACAAGTGGAGTTCCTCAGGGTTCCGTTCTTGGTCCACTTCTATTCATAGTATATATAAATGAAATAGACCACGGACTAAAATCTATTGTCTCTAAATTTGCTGGTGATACAAAACTGTTCTGAATGGCAAATGATCACTTAAACCAATTATATATTCAAGAAGATTTAGATAAATTACAGCAATGATATGAAAAGTAGCTAATAAAATTTAACACAAGTAAATTCAAGGTTATGCACATAGGTAAAAATAACAGTGAGTACGATTACAATTTATTTATAAATTCGTTAACAAAAGTGGGTGGTGAAAAGAATCTCTGCATAATTATCAGTAACGATCTCAAATCATCTTAGCAGTGTATTTCAGCCTCTGAGAAAGCAAATAACATTTTAGGACTGATTGTGCAATCTTTTGACTTCAAAAGTTCATCTCTCATTAACAAGCTATATAAATCGTCAGTTCGTCCAAATTTAGAATATACTGTTTCCGTATGGCCACCGAATCTCGTTTAAGATATTGACAGATTAGAAAAAATACAACGGCGAACCAAAAAACTGATTCCAAATATAAAAAATAAATCGTACGAAAATCGACTAAAACATATGAATTTGTTTTCTCTAAAAAAGCGTAGACTCAGAAGTGACTTGATACAGGTCTTTAAGATTCTAAAGGGAATTGACAATATCAAAAGTGACAAAATTTTCACAATGAATGAAAATCCGACAAGAAACAATGTTCTCAAACTGTCAGGAAATATGTTTAATTTTGAAGTGGGTAGAAACAACTTCGCCAACCGTGTAGCTAATGAATGGAACAAACTTCCTTCAGAGGCAGTGCAAAGTAGTTCAGTTCGGAGCTTTAAGATTTGTTTAGATAAATACCTAAAAAAGATGCTGTAACGACTGGAACCTCCATCCTCGAAAAGAAGTTCCTCGGTGGCTGGTATCTGTTACTTCCTGGGTTTTTTTCTTCGAATTGGACCCTCATTCTTCTAAAGTCCAATAGTGATGCCACCGCAAATACCGGAGGCAGACCTAGATTACCTCTAGCTCACGACCACACATTGGCGAGAGGTTTTGAATGGTCGATCTCCACTGACCCTGCAGTGACATTGGAGTTTGGCAGCTGGAATCATGACTGAGCTGGCCTTTTTAAGCCCTAGAAAAGGTGAGATAAACACTGGACGCAGTAAAGTCGTCTGACCAGCTTACTGAGGTTGGCGGACATCCTATTCAGCGGTCAGAACAGAATAAATACTACGGATACTCAACCCTCGACTATCCGGTATCTCATCTCAAAACCCTTCATCCTCGAGGCTTGGAACATCCACTCCCCACGACATGAGCGATACCTACCGTCCTGAGTGCTGTACAACCCTCATCTACAAAGAGCTTGCCCACTTCAATGCCGACATGACAGCCCTGAGATAGACTAGGCTTCTAGGAGAAGGCAACATCAGGGAAACTGATTACAGATATATCATATTCTAGAAAGGAAAGGACCCTGACGAGCCTCACATCCATGGCATAGGCTCCACCATCCGATTATAGCTCGTACACCAGCATAACCTTGTCACGACTGCCATCAATGAACGCATGATATCCATTCGGTTACCGCTCACTCGGGACAGATTCCTTGTCTTGACCTCTATGTACGCTCCTACCCTCACATCTGAAGACGAAATCAAACCTCACTTCTTCAAATTAATTGACTATACCATCGAGATAGCCCCCGCACATAAAAATCGCGTCGTGTTAGGCGACTCCAATGCCAAAATCGGCGTGATCATCGTATGTGGGAGGGCATCATTGGCCACGACGGTAATAATTATAGTAACACCAACAGCCAGCTTCTCCTGGGCCTCTATGCCGAGCGCGATCTCGTCGTAATCAACACCCTAATTAGTCCAAGAGCTGGGGGCCATTTATTTTCTGGAGAGTGCCAAATTTCTTGTGGGTGTTTTTGGAAAGGGTCTACCTTAGGACATCTGAAAATGCGGTTCTTAGATTTGGCCAGTGGTGGGTCTGGGTTTTATTAACCCTTTATTCTCGAAAATGGACTTGCCAAATGTACCGAAAAAATGGGGGTAGGGGATACGAAAAGGGCCGTTACACAATTACCTCCTGGTGGTATGGTAACAAACTATATATCAAATTAAAGGTCTTTAAATGCATTTTAAGATGATATATGACATATGTAAATTAAGTCCATATCTAGGTCACCAGTGGTCAAAAGGTCATGGACAATGATCAAAGTCCGTCAATTTGGAATGGTTCCATATGTTGGCTAATTATCAGCCCCAGATCAGTAAATAGCCACTAGCTACACTTGAAATGTGAATATTAGATATCTAGGCAGTTTTTAAAACTGATATGATGCCAATAATGCCAATATATGCAATGCAATAGGGCTTTGTATTGATCACTTAATTGCAGCGCCACCACATCAAGTTCAACATTTCGCCACCAGATGGCTATACTATCATGTGGCGTGGATGGAATTCACAGGTCACTAAAGACAGTCTTCCACTGCAGCAAATTGGTTATATGGAGAATATTGAACTCCCTCCCACCAGGTTGGATGTGGTCAAAGAAACCTTAGTCAGGTCTCAGAAGGTTGCCTCTGATTGTGGTGAGACATACGCAATCGTAACATATGATCTTGCTATAGAAAAGCCAGCACTTCAGATTCAAGCTCAAGAATCTCCAGCATTCGACAATGTTTTTGTCTGCTTTGGCGCTTTTCATATTGCAATGGCATTTTTCAGTGCCATAGGTCATATTTTGGAGTCTTCTGGTTGCACTGAGGTTTTGTGTTCAGCTGATGTCTTGGCACATGGTTCTGTGCGTGGCTTCCTTGGAGGAAAGCATTACAACAGGTGTAAGCGGATCCACCCTCTCTTTGCAGCTGCCATGCAGATTCTGCACTTGAGGCAGTTTCTCGAGTCTTCTGATGGAATTCCTGAGGATTGCATTGCCCTGCTTAACTCATTCAGAACGTCACCTTCAGCTAGTAGTCTCTCCACTCTTCTGGAGTCTGAACCAATTTGTGGTCTTCTTGCGAGGTATGACAAGTATTGTGAAGAGACGCGTCGGGGAGATCATGGGGTTACAGCTAAGTTTTGGTTCATGTACATAGATCTAGTGCACATCTTTCTGCTGTTTGACAGGGCCTGCCGAACAAATGATGTAGCCCTCTTCATCTATGCTTTGGGGTTAATGTGTCCAATGTTTTTCTCAACCCACAAGCCTAACTATGCTCGTTGGATGTCACTTTACTATTTGAATCTTCTCAACATGGAGACAACACATCCTGGAATCACTGCTAGTTTTGAGGGAGGAGCACTCTCGGTTCGAAGGTCTAGGCACACCTTCTCTAGAAGCGCTGTTGACATCACACTGGAACAAACAATAAACCGTGATGCGGCATCTAGGCATGGTGGTATTGCTTCTTTCACGCAGAACGTCAGTGCCCGCAAGAGGTGGACAGTAACAAGATCTTTCAGAGGGGCAGTCGTAAGCTGTCTGCTGGAGAAAGCAGGTATCATCCTGACTGATGATTCCGTGCAAGAGATGAAGCCATCCAGGATCAATAGGGATGATGGTGACCTTAGAAACACAATTCACCAAATAGAAGACACCCTGAACCCTTTCAGCATTGATGACGATTCCCTCTACTGTCTCAGTACAGGGAAAGCAGCCTCCAACAGTGTAAAAGATGATCTTCTTCACTGCGTTGACAAGGGAACCGCCTTGCACAAAGAGTTTGTTGATGCCTGCAAAACAGATGGTGGGCGATTTGAACGCCCCATAAAACGCCAAAAGGTGAAAAACTTCAGCCAAGATGCCGTCAAATTCAAAGTGACCACCAAGGACAAACAAATCAAAGAAGCCAAGTGTACACGCGATCTTTTTGGACGTATGTTGTACCTGGCAGTTTCTCAGAAACTCAACCTTGCCTATGTCTCCTGACCCTGTTCCACTGTCTTTGTGCCATATCACGGGCGATATGAACGAGACATCCAAGAGCAATCTCTGGGCGAAGCTAGAGGCGACTGGGGCATCAGATGCTACACCACCAGATGAACCTGATGCGTATATAATAGACTTCATGTTTTGGCTGAGAACCCTTAGCATGCCACCAACCTTTGCAGGTATGGCCAGGACAATTCTGCAACAAGCCTGCAAAAATGCAGCTGTGGTGCATATTGTGGCTGACACGTACCCCGAGGGTCCTAACATCAAAGATGTTGAACATGATTTGCGGGAAGAAAATGCGTCACCTAGTTGTTCTTCATATTGCATAGGGCCATCTCAAAAGAGACCAGCTGACCTGAAAAGTGCTTGGCGTTCTCCTCAATTCAAGAAAGGCCTCTTCATCTTTTTGAGAGACGAATGGATGTCTCAGGCGTATGCACCAATCATTGCAGGGCATCAGCTCTACTTTGCCCTTGAGAATGAGTGTTACCTATACACATCTGATGGGAAAGTCATAAGTAGGACCCAAGTGCGCCCACTTGAGAGTGGTCACACTGAAGCTGACACCCGAGTTATATTTCATGCCCAATTTGTTGCACAAGTACATGACAAGCCCCCTGTGATTGCCATTCGCAGTGATGACACAGACGTCTTCATTCTTCTTGTTTACCATTGTAGGTTTATCTCGTCTCACCTTTGGATGGACGCAGGAGTGGACTCTTAGAATACTAGACGGATGATAGATGTGTCACATCTTGCAAACATACTCACATCTAGAGTATGCGATGCCCTCCCCAGCTTCCACGCGCTGACGGGGTGCGATTATACTGCATCCTTCATGAGAAAGGCAAAATGGAGACCATTTGAAATAATGAAAAAGAGTGAAAAATTCACTGCTGCTATTAGCAAACTTGGGGATACCGATGTGATTGACCAAGACGTCTCAGTAGTTGTAGAAGAGTACCTGTGCTCAGTATATGGGGCTCGTAACGTCAGTGGTGTCAATGAAGTAAGGCTTCAACTATTCAATAAATTGTATGCACCTAAACGTACCAATGACCCCCTTGAGAAGTTTAAAACTAGCGATCCTTGCTGCATGCCACCTTGTGAGAAGGTTCTTCAGCAAAAGCTCCGAAGAACCAATTTTGTAGCGTTTGTCTGGAAGAATGCTAGAGAGGCTAAACCAGTGGCATTTGGTCCTGAGGGCCATGGATGGGAAGTTGAGAAAGGCAGAATAAAACTTCTGTGGTTTTCAGGTCCAAGTGTCCCGGCAAACATAGAAATTGAAAGTTCTGACTTGCTATCGGAGGAAGATAATGAAGAGGAAATTGACATCCAGGAGTCATATTCCTCTGACGAAGAAGAAGACCCAGACTTTTAGGTAGCTGCTAACATTCTTGCAGAATCATAATGTAGCAGTGCCAACCTGACAAAAATATGTTCATGAAACTCAGGCTTATACGTTGTCAATGACTGCTGTTTGGATAGATTTTCTTTATTGAATTCATTTATACATGTAGTGTAGAACATGTTTAGGTCTGGGTTTGTGATGGCAAATAAATAATATTCATCAAAAATAAAGCTTATTTGCATGAAAAAATGTTTCCCTAACGTATAGCCATCTGGTGGCGAAATGTTGAACTTGATGTGGTGGCGCTGCAATTAAGTGATCAATACAAAGCCCTATTACATTGCATATATTGGCATTATTGGCATCATATCAGTTTTAAAAACTGCCTAGATATCTAATATTCACATTTCAAGTGTAGCTAGTGGCTATTTACTGATCTGGGGCTGATAATTAGCCAACATATGGAACCATTCCAAATTGACGGACTTTGAGCATTGTCCATGACCTTTTGACCCCTGGTGACCCAGATATGGACTTAATTTGCATATGTTGTATATCATCTTAAAGAGCATTTAAAGACCTTTAATTTGATATATAGTTTGTTACCATACCACCAGGAGGTAATTGTGTAACGGCCCTTTTCGTATCCCCTACCCCCATTTTTTCGGTACATTTGGCAAGTCCATTTTCGAGAATAAAGGGTTAATAAAACCCAGACCCACCACTGGCCAAATCTAAGAACCGCATTTTCAGATGTCCTAAGGTAGACCCTTTCCAAAAACACCCATAAGAAATTTGGTACTCTCCAGAAAATAAATGGCCCCCAGCTCTTGGACTAAATCCTCAACCAAGAGAAGGTGACCTGGAATCACTCTCGGTCCAAACACTGGCTTTTTTCCTGACCAAAGCCAGCGGCGGAAATGATGTTCGCACCACCCGCTCTATGCCTGGGGCGGATGAATGATGGACATATCACTGTTCCCTTGTTACTCGCCTTGTCATTAAGATCCGTCGACCATTGAAGCGGGTCTCAGCAAATACACCCCTTAGACTGTGCCAAACCTACGACTCTCAGATATCTCAAGATTTCAGAGAACCCGTTGAAAGAAGCCTTACGAATCTACCAGAACCAGCTTCAATCGAGGACTGTTTGACCACCCTAGGCGATGCTAAGACAGATGCCGCCGAGAAAACGATTGGTTTTGCCAACAATAAAAAGTAAAATTGGTTCGACGAAAACAATAAAGACATCACTCTTCTCATCAAAGCCACACACTCAAAATACCTTGCCCTAGAGAAACATCCTAGACGAATGATAAATGGAAACATCAATAAGCATCATTAAAATGTCAAAGAAGAATCCTTATTTACAGGGGAATTTTTAATTAAAAGACTTTTGACTGTGTTGGAGTTTCTAAAAATGACTTGGCTGTTGAAGTTCTTAAGAATATGCGGTAATTTTATGAAATTATCATGATAAGGAAGAACGAGAAGATTTTTTATAATTAAATTTGTCTTTAGCTTTATCATCAAAATAAGACTTCCTAGCCATTTTTTGAGAATTTTCAATGAGATAATTGGGATACTTTAATTTTGAAGCTATATCATTTATTC
>NC_134791.1:50001917-50014417 GCF_046742065.1 Oratosquilla oratoria
GGTGGATGAGGGAGAGGGAGAAGTGAAAGGAAAGAGAGAAAGGAATGGGGAGATGAGAAGAGGAGGAGGGGGAAAGGAAGAATAAGGAAGATGAGGAGGAGGAGGAGGAGGAGGAAAAGGGATCATAAAGAAGATAGGGTGGATGAGGGAGATGGAGAAGTGAAGTGAAAGAGAGAAAGGAATGGGGAGATGAGGAGAGGAGAAGGGAGAGAAAGGGGAGATGGTGGAAGACTAGGATGTGGAGTATGAGAACAGTAGGAGAAGGAAGAGGAAAAAGGGAAATATGAAGAGGAGGGCGGGGAGGAGGAGGAGGTATGGGAGGAGGAAGAGGAACAGTAGATGAGCAGAAGGAGAAGGGAGAGAAAGGGAAGATGGTGGAAGACTGGGATGTGGAGTATGAGAGCAGTAGGAGAAGGAAGAGGAAAAAGGGAAATATGAAGAGGAGGACGGGGAACAGGAGGAGGTATGGGAGGAGGAAGAGGAACAGTAGATGGGTAAGAGGAGACTGGAGAATAAGAGAAATATAGGGAGGAAGATGGGGAGGAGTGGGTTGCGAGGAAGAAAAGGGATAGAAGAATATGGAAAAGGAAAGGAAGGGACGACGAAATGGGGAACGAGTGTACCGATAATAATACTTTCATAGGTAGTGAGGAGGAGTTGATGGATGAAAAGGTAAAGGAGTTAAAGAGGGGCTGACGATGAAAAGAGATCTCACTGAAGTGAAAAGGATGGAGAGCGAGGTGTAAACGAAACGAAGTACAAAAACCGGCATGAGTGTTTAAAGATGAACATGAAAGATTGATGAAATCAGGAAGAATAGGAGAGAGGGTGGAATAAGGGAAGTAGATGAAGAGAGTGTCTGTAGGTTGAAAAGAGAGGAAATCCAAAGGAATATGGGAAGTGACTGGAGGTGAATGAAAGCTAGGAATTGAAATTAGGTCTGGCACGTGAAAAGAAACGAGAGGAATCACAGGGTATGGTAAATACCAAACCTGGTGGAAGTCGAATGAACAGAGAGATGTAGTAAAAGTAAAATACAAGGGGAGAGTAAAATTTTTAAAGAAAGAAACAAGGCCTAGGAAACGAACAGATATGGGAGAAAGGAGACGAAGGGAAATGAAACATATGGAAAGACTAAAGAAATAAAATGGACAGAAGGAAGACGTAGCAAGCGAAAGAAATTGAAAGCAATTAGAATAAATCCAAGGGAAAAAAATGTGATGTAAGGAAATGAAAAATCGATGTAAGACTAAGTAGATGTGAACGGGTAAAAAAAGACAAGGTAAATTAAGCAAAATACTGGAAGAAAGAGGAAAGAATTACTGAGAGAGGAATGGGAGTTAATGAAGAATGAAGAGGGTTTTCCAGAAAAATGAGATTTTAATGGGTAATGAAAGGTAGTTACTGGGGAATAACATGTGGTCTATGGGGGAATTAAAGTTACTGGAGGAAAGAGTAGGAGTTACTGGGGGAAGGAAAAGGTCTTTTGAGAAAAGGAGTGAAAAAAATGAGGTCGTTAAAGGCCCTGTAACTAGTTAATTAGATATAGCTCATTGTCTAGATTAGTGGTTTTCAAACTATCTTATATGGCTCACCCTTTTTGTCTCCAGCAGACCTGTACACACACACCCTAACACACAATCCTTTTTTTGTATTTGTATTATTTTTTCTGTCTATATTTCAGCACTTACCTAGATTGATAGAAAAAAGGTTAGGTTGAATGATTGAATTGTATATTCCGCGTAAGTAACGGCTGATCTTTCTTCTTGGAATTATTTCATTATTCTTATTAAGTGGTTATTTTTTTTAGTAGATGACCTCACGCGCCCCATAGTTTAAGATCCACTGGTCTAGATGGTTAATTCTGCAACATAAAAGGGATATGGGAGGTGTTGTGGGTTTCCGCAATACGATAGTGTTTATCCAGGAAGGATGAGAAACCATTTAAAGAGTGAATGACTTCTCGTTACTGCGACGCAATTTACAGGTTTTTCGTTCTCTCTAATTCCACATGATTTACTCAGTTGAGGTGATAACTCGGAACAAGTCTGCATCTCAGTCGATTGAGGTCCATTCTGTCCTGCAGCAAAATAAAATCGTCTGTCATCAGACAAAACGAAAAAATGTAAGACTGTAACCATGGCAAAGGTAGACTGAGGAGAAGGAAATTACATCAGGAGACGCTTAGCTGCGCCCGAAGCAGTCTTCTTTGTTCTACTCGTATTTACTCAAACAGAAATTTCAGTCACCGTTCGATACTGGTTGATCGAATCCCGGCTCATGAACTTACGAAATGATATCAAAGCCCAACGAGCCACAGCTGCACATGAAACCGTGAATGCGTGAATTCACGTTATAGATTTAGGTTTGACCATGTCCATAAATTTCTTTTCATCTGAGGTCTTAATAAATAGGGTGTTTCGATTTAATTAAACCCGTATTTGTCCCGAGTTCAATCCATCTACGAGTAAACAATATGGGATTGAACAGAATAAAATCTATGAAGGGCCGGTATGAGTGAAGAAAAGAAAGGCGAAAGTAGGAGAAAAGAAGGAGAGAAAAGAGTAAGGAAAAAAAGAAAGAAATTGATTTAGATGAAGGAAAAAAAATTAAAGGAAGGTTGCCAGGAGGAAAAGATGGAACGATGAAAAGAAGGAAGAATGCGGATGGATATATACTGAATTTAGGAAGATTAATTAGATGGAATTTCAGTTAGTGTTTCATTCCTGGGATAGATGTGTAGTTCAGGTGGGTGATAAACAAAAATGTATTTACATATAGGGGAAGTAGTAAAAATGTTTCAAAGAAAAAGAGGTATAAAGGAAAAAAGCATTAAAGAAGGAAGTGTTAGGAAAGGGAGTTCGATACATGTGCTTTAAGGAAGCTGATATAGAAATATAAACGTGAAGAAAGTGAAGAGAAAAGGTAAAAAGGAGAAGAGCTTATGAACAAATTTTGAAGAGATCAGAAGACTTGAGAAATGTTGGAAAGATGAAGTAGAGAAATCTAGAGAAATGCAAAAATCAAATTGTATAAAGATAAATGAATGATTTAGAGCTAATATCCAAAAGAGGCAGCATGAGGAAAACAAAGGAAAAATAGAAGAAGCAATGAAAACCCGATCATAGAAGAGTGGGAGGAAGAGGAGGAGGAGAAAGAAGACGAAGAGGAATAGAAGAAGAAGAAGAAATAGAAGAGGGAGGAGGAGGAGGAGAAAGAAGATGAAGATGAATAAAAGAAGAAGGAATCGGAGAGGGAGGAGGAGGAGGAAGAGTAAGAAAACCTAATTTTAGCATTGTGCAGATTGAGCCCCTGATTCAAGAATTTCGAAGGGCGTCACAGTACAAAGATATTGTGATCATGGGATATTTTAACTGTAGAAACACTGACTGGAACTTTTTAGTGGGAGATCAGGAAGCGCATTTCTTTTTCAAATGTAGTACAAGATAATTTCCTAAAATTAATGGTTTCCAATCCTACGAAGGAAGAGAATATTTTGTACTTACTATCAACTGAAAATGAGGATCTAATGAGATCATCAAGGAATAAGATTTAATATCATATGGGAAGAATCAAATAGTACAAATAACGTTGTAGTACCTGACTTCAGAAAAGCCAATTTTGATAAGCAGAGGAAACATTTCGAACAATTGATCAGCCGGGACGTCATTAGCGCAGTCAGATCATGGATCACGGAGGGTAATATGAAAACCTTGGATCAGGTCATTCTCAAGCGTGAGTTCAACAGCACGGTCAGCGATCTTGATGAAATGTACAGTAACCTAACAGCTTTGAATTTTGAATGCACGGAATGCATATATTCCCCTCAAAACAATAAGGTCGAATACTAACATTCCCAAAATGCATGACTGATAGACCGAAAACTGAAATCGGAATAAAAAGAGGGTTTTACCCAAGAATCTAAAAACACACCTTAGATCTAAATATAACGGTATGGTTACACTGGTTAAAAAACGGGTACAGCGAAACGGAACTTCGAAATTAAGGTTCCCAGAACAAGTGAGATACAACCCCAAGGGCATTTTTCATCTCTACAGAACAATGAATAAAGGACAGGTCCAATTAAAAACGACGAAGATGTCATAATAATTTCGGTGAAAAATTTAGCTAGGCGTTTAATAAATATTTTCTCATAGTATTTACAAAGGGAAGGTTAGATAGGGCACCTGACTGCGACCCAATTTTTATTGGGGGTGAGAAAAGTAAACAAACTAACATCAGCGTTAGTAAAGTACAAGTAGTCATGCAGATTTATAGACTTAAAACTATAAAATCCCTGTGTCCAGACGAAAAATTTCCGAGTGTGCTTAAAGAGACTATATACGGAAATATTTGATAAGTCTGTAGACACTGATTTTGTGCCTATTCGGGCAGGCAAACGTTGTTCCTGTTTTCATAAAGGGAGATTTATCGCCTATATGTAACTACAGGCCAATCATTTTGACATAAGTTATAGGTAAAATGCTTGTATCAATAACAGTTAATAGAATCAGAAACATTGAGAGGTATAATTTCATACATGACTCACAACATGGGTTCTCCAAGGGTAAGTCATCCGTAACTAATTTTCTGATTTTTACACTGTCTTCAAGGTGTCAGATAACAATGATAGTTAAGTTACGATGATATTTACCTTAACTTCAGTGAAGCGTTCGAGAAGTTGCCCCACCAGAGACTATTAAATAAAATAAAAGCCCATAGCTTAGAAGGAAAAGAGTTTAAATGGAATAGAAAACGGCGGGTCAAATCCAAATGGAGGAGTGTTTTTAGTGGAGTTCTCCAGGCTCGGTTTCGGGTCCTTTATTGTTCATTATGTACATAAACTATATGGTTAAATGGGATCAATAGTGATGTTAGTAAGTTTTCGGGCCACTTTAAAATAGGACGCCTAATCAGGTCAGGAGAAGACGTCGAGATTCTGCACGAAGATTTTAGCAAATTGTTTACACGGTTGATAAAATAGCAAATGGACATCAATGTCAAAAAGTGTAGTGTGTTAAGCGTAGATTTGCATAATCCAGAGAGCAGGTATAGCTTAGATCAGTGTTTCTCAACCTTTTTTTGTTTTGTGGCCTCTTTCGACACGATAAAAAAAAAAAAAAAAAAAAACTTACGGCCCCCCATGGCAACTCCATCCATCCCTCACCCTGATCCCTCAAAGAAATGAAAATATCATGGACTCAAAACATTTCAGGCATGAATCAAATAACAATACTAGTTGGATAAATTTATTTGTTGAATACCAACTATCAACATGAATAAAGCAGGAATACATGTAGGTGAACTTGGCTCTTTTTCAAAATTTTTCAGTGGGATCCCTGTGACTGATGCAGGGCTGCCAACTTATCAATGTTTGGCTCCAGAAATGTCAGAGAAAGACGTAAATCGCCTCTTTTATCTAAATCAACGCGGTTTCAAGTCTTTGACATCAAGTGCATCACCCGACTGAAACCAGTCTCAACTAAGTTCGACGTGGGAAAAGCAAGTAGAAGCAACCTCACTTCCTTCCAGAACAGTGGGTACTTTTCATACACATCTTGATCCATCCACAGCTTATGGCGACCTCCACGCTTGAACCTTGCTCGAGCTGTTGTATCATTCTGCAGTTCAACGACACTTTCTTGTAGGGTGACATCAACTTCAGATGCATCAGCAATGAACGGGTCCACAAACCAGTCAGGCACAGTCATTTGAAGTAGGTCAGAAAAGCGAGTTTTCATATCATTATGCAACTGCTTCAGATGGTCGACATACACTGCTAGGTCGGCATCAAGCAGCTCGGTGGATATATTTACTAAAGATGGAAACTGGCCAAACTCCCGTCTCCCAAGGTTCAGCCATAACAGCTTGAGTTTCCCTATCAATTGAGTGATCGCCTCCTTGCATGAAAACAAGGTGGAGTCATTTCCTTGAAGCTCTTTGTTCAGAACATTTAGCTTTTCACATATGTCTGACAGGTAGAGTATATCGCTCTTTGCATCAACAAGCTTCTGTCCTAATTCCGTCTCACTCAAGAAAGAGATAACGCTGTTCCAAAGTGCAACAAAACGTTGTAAACAATTACCCTTAGACAGCTACCGTATACAACACAAGTTGTTCGAATTCTTCATTGTTCTTCGCACATAGTTGCTGAAAAAGGCGATTTTACAGAGCATTCCTTTTTTTATCAAGTTGACAGCTTTGATAACATACCCAAGTGCTTCATGCAGAGGTCCTGCTAAGTTTTAGGCGACCAGCTGCTGCCGGTGAACAACACACTGCACATAAACGATGTTGGGGACAGCTTTTTTCAAGTACGTACTGAATCCCCGATATCTTCCGATCATAGCAGCAGCGCCTTCTGTTGCACAAGCCCCGATGTTCTTGAGTAAAATGTTGTTTTCCTCAAAATATGCCTCAAGTTTTTTTGAAGATTGACTCGCCTTTAGTGTCACTTATGAACTTCAGTGCAAAAATCTGTTCTTCACGTATTCCACCATCAAAGATCCTTGCAAACGCCATCAAAAGGACAGAATTATGAGGTAAAGTAGTTTCGTCAAGTTCAAGCGAGAACTCATTCACTTGCAGTTTTAAGACTAATTGGCTCTCAACATCAGCAGCCATTTCATCGATGCATCGCGATACTGAAGAGTTGTTCAGCGGAATAATGCTAGTGACCTCTTTTGGACTTTGCTTCATGACTGTTGAAAGCACTATGGCCACTGCCGGCATGATGAGAGATCCACCAGTAGTATGAGGTTTGCCTGTTTTTGCGATTAAATTGGATATATTGTAAGAAATCAGCATTCCTCTGTCTATATTTGCTACTTTTTGGGTGAACATATGATTCACTGCCATCCTTCCTTGAACTCATCACGTAAATTCTTTGAAAAAAAAATTGGCTTGTCTTTCTTGTCTTTATGTGCAATCTCCAGATTTTTTTTTTCAGTTTGCAGGGGCGCATACTCTCATTTGAAATGAAGGCCTTACATATAAGCCACATGGGCATTGCAGAAATATGTGGGGACTCGATGAATTCATAAACAAGATATTCGACTGAATATTTGCCTGCATTTTTCTCTTAGGTGCACCGGCCATACTTTTTTGGAACATAAACAAACGAAACTCATTAATACTAAGTACCGATATTATTGAATGGGAAATATCTGCCCTCCAAAAAACTAAGCAAGCTAACAAATAAACAAAAACTATTAGCCAAAAGTTTTCCATTTCGCGAATAGGAATGCAGTCTGCTCTTTACACACAGTTTTCAACATACATACCAATGAGATGTATTCTTTGGTCACAATCTGAGGTAAAACGACGAAAATAAACTTATGGTTTTAATGTGAAAATTCAGCGAAAGCGAAGAAATAGTAAAAAAAAAAAAAAAAAAAAAGAGAGAGAGAGAGAGAGAGAGAGAGAGAGAGAGAGAGAGAGAGAGAGAGAGAGAGAGAGAAAAGAAAACCACAGGGAAAAGAAAACTCCAGATTAGTCTTGTCCTAGCCCACCACGAAACAAATACCTCCACAAAAAGCAGCTTCCCAATACTAGGTACCTACCCAGCGTATAGAACAGATGTTTACAGTAGCATACCCGAGAGTCAAGTGTTTGATTTTGGTCTGGCACGTTTATATACTATACAGTGTTTCCGGCGTAACCTTTGTTGTGCCACTTTTATCTTGCGAACAGTGTTTCCGGCGGAACCATGTGTTGTGACGATTTCATCTCGCGAGTCAGCCCCGGAAGTCTGCTGCTGCAGCATGTATGTGTGTGTGTGCTAACTCTGTGGCGCATCTATGCGGCAACACCGCCACAATCCCACTGACATGAATCACACGCGCTTGCTCACACGCTCAGTTGCATCGACATACAGTTGTCATGTGCCACCATTTATCTTCACTAACAAACGAAATTCCTCTGTGGCTTCCCGTGACCTCCCGTGGCCCCCCATTTCTTAAAATTGGCCGCGTGGCCCCCTGAAATAATCACATGGCCCCCGTTGAGAAACACTGGCTTAGATAACACTTCTTTAGGGAAAACTGAGTACGAGAGAGACATGGGAGCTCCAGTGAGTCCTAACCTTAAATTCAGGAAGCAGCTCATTAGCGCCAGGAATAGAGCTAACAGAGCATTAGGATTCTTTGCTAGAACTGTCACGAATAAAAGTGCAGAGGTAGTTATCATACTCTAGCTGGCGTTAGTTAGACCCACCCTTGACTATGCAGTATAGTTTTGGTCTCCACCCTATAGAATGAAGATCAGTTCACTAGAATAAGTACAGAGGAGAATGACCAAAATGATACATGGGCTCAGAAATTTCCCTTGCGAAGAGTACTTTAATTTATACTCTCTGAAAAGATGCAAAATGCAAAGTGATTTAACAAAGATGTTCAAGTAGTTCAAAAGGCTTTAAAAAGAGTGACGCAAACAAGGTCACCATATTAGGACAACAGAACAGGACTTGCAGTAATTTGTTTAAACTGGACAAATTTAGATTTAAGAACGGAATATGCATGAACTGGTTTACCAATAGAATGGTCAAGGAATATATACTGTACTTAGTAACCATGAAGTGAGCGCTGACACTATCGGTTGTTTTCAGAAAAGGTTAGACAAGTTTATGGATGGGGATGGGTGGTGGTAATGGATATGAAACTGCCTATTGTAGGCTTTATGGTCTCCTGCAGTCTCCCTCCCTCTTATGTTCTTATGGAGAAAAGGACGAAAAGGAAGAAGAGAAAAATAAAAAGAGTTCAAAAAGAAAGATGAAGAGGAAAAGGGAAAGAAGGCTAAGGATTGGAGCAAGAAGAAAAGGTATGAAAATAATAGAAAAGCGTAAGACAGGAGATATGGGAGGGGAAAATAGGAGGAGAATATTTAGGGGTAGGAAGAATATCATCAGAATGAAGAGGGAGCAAGAGGACAGGCAGATGAAGGAGAAGGACGAGTAGTGAAGGGTAAGGAAGGAGGGGGAGAAAGGAGAAGAGATTATTGAATGAGGAGGACAGGGGAATAAAAAAGGTGAGAAACAGAAAAAGGGAGTATAAATAGGAAGAGGTGAATGAGAAAGAGAAAGTAGAAGAAAGGGGAGGAGGGAAAAAAGAAGAGGAGCGAGATGAGGGGAAGAGGAAGATGAGAAGGCAAAGGTAAGAAGTAGGAGGGGGAGGAGGGGAAGAGGTGGAAGTTTAGAAGGAAGAGAATAAGAGGAGGAAAGTAAGGGGAGGAAATGGAGTAAGGAAAAAAAAAAGAAAGAAGAAGAGGAGAAGCACAGGAAGAATAGTAGGTGGAGAAGATGGAGTAGATGGAGAAGGAGGGGGAGAAGATGGAGAAGGAGGGGGAGAAGGTGGAGAAGGTGGAGAAGGAGGGGGAACAGAAGTAGGTGATGTAGGATTGGGATAATGAGGATGTTGGGAGGCAGAGAAGGAAAAGAAGGAGGAGCAGAAGAAAGATCGGCAGAATAAGTAGAAATAAGAAGGAAAAAAGAAAAGAGGGGAGGAGAAAAAGGAGGAGGCGAAGGAGAAGGAAAAGGAAAAAAGCAGGAGGCGCAGTAGGAGGGGGGTAAGAAGGACGAGAAAGAAAAGAAGGTGGAAAATAAGGAATAGTAGAACGAGGACAAATAGAAGGAAAAAATGAGATAGGAGGAGGAGGAGGAGGAGATAGAGTAAGACGAAGAGAAGGAGAATAAGGATGAAAAAGAAAGGGAAAAGGAGAAAGAGAAGGAATATAAAGAGGAACAATAGGTGATGAGCGAGTAAAAGAGAAGGGAGATGAGGCGTTGCACAAGTGCGAACAAGAGACCAGAGCAGGAAGAGTATGAGAACCAGGAAGAAGAATCCACCAGGACTAGGAAGAGCAAGAGAATTAGGAGCAGCAGCAGGTGAATGTGGAGAAAAAGCAGCAGCAGCAGCAATATGCACCTTTGTTTTATCTAATTTAAATTAATTTTATTCAATTTTTTATTGATCAATTTATTAGAATTTATTCATTCATCTACTTATTTATTTATATGTTTGTTAAATTGCTTATTGAACTAATAAATAAATTAGTTAATTTATTTGTCTATTAGTTCATTTATTACCACTATTAAATTATTTCAATCATTATTTACTTTTATATATATATATATATATATATACATATATATATATATATATATATATATATATATATATAAGTACACTATCGTGGTGAAGGGGGTTTGAATTGTCAAAATTGGACACAAACATTAAGTGCGAGTGACTGAAAAAATAAGCCAGTCGAACAAATTAACAACAAAAGGCTTAAAAAAAAAAAAAATGGAACCTAAAAAAAAGTGCTGGGATTAGGAGATAACAAAGAGCTCAGAGATTGATGTTTTAGACACACGATGTAAACTGGAATCATTAGAGAAAATAAGATAATATGATATGTATATCTTGCACATACAGAATTACATACAGACAAGAAGACGTTGAGTTTCGTATTCGCTTGTGACCACCGGGTTCGATGCCCAACGACTACAACATCCACTTACCCTGTTCGAACACACAGGCCACAGGTGGTGGCCTCGGCCGAAGGTAGGGGTCGCGTATCTTAATTTTCTTTCTTTATCATCTTTTATACAGGAGAACGAAGTAGCCTTCTGGTGAAGTGAAACTAGGAGAGGGTAGAACAAGGGGTCTTTTAAGAGCCTAATGGAGACGGTGGAAGCCAGCCGAGGTGCAAATACAAAGGTCAAAGTAAACAACAAAACGGATAAAAGAGGTAAAGTGCCAAAGAGAAACGCAGAGGGTAAACGAGGTAAAAGTGCGCAAAACGAGAAAGGCATATCCAAGGGAAAGAAGGAGTAAAATGTGAGAAAACGGAACGAAAGGAAAAGGAATCGAATTCAAGATGATCCAGGAACATGATTACATGGTACCTGCCAAAGAGTCGGGAAATGAGAGAGTGAAGCCTAATTATGAATAACAGACATAAGGGAAAAGTCATACAAGTATAGTCAGACACACACGCATGCAAGCAAACACACACACACACACACACACACACACACACACACACACACACACACACACACACACACACACACACACACACACACACACACACACACACACACACACACACACACACACACACACACACACACACACACACACACACACACACACACACACACACACACACACACACACACACCTCTTGGAGCAGGAGTAGAGTTCACGGTGGCAACTACGGCGGTCCGGGCTCGAATCCAGCCCAGGCCTGAAATTATTTCAATAACGCTGCCTCTTCAATCAGATTATTTTCTTCCTACTCCTAATTATTCTCCTCCTATTTTCCCCTCCCATATCTCCTGTTTTGCGCTTTTCTATTATCTAATATATTTTCTTCTTGCTCCTATTCTTAGCCTTCTTTCCCTTTTCCTCTTCATCTTTCTTTTTAAACTCTTCTTCCTTTTCGTCCTTTTCTCCATAAGAACATAAGAGAGAAGGAGACTGCAGCAGATCATAAAGTCTACAATAGGCAGTTTCATATCCATTATCACCACCCATTCCCATCCATAAACTTTTCTAACCTTTTCTGAAAACAACCGATAATTTCAGTGCTCACTTCTTGGTTACTAAGTATATTTCATTCATTGACCATTCTATTGGTAAACCAGTTCATGCATATTCCGTTCTTAAATCTAAATTTGTCCAGTTTAAACAAATTACTGCAAGTCCTGTCCTGTTGTCTTAATATGGTGACCTTGTTTGTGTCACTCTTTTTAAAGCCTTTTGAACTACTT
Organism: Oratosquilla oratoria; assembly: GCF_046742065.1. NCBI lineage: Eukaryota > Metazoa > Arthropoda > Malacostraca > Stomatopoda > Squillidae > Oratosquilla > Oratosquilla oratoria. Next base: position 50,013,691 of record NC_134791.1, read on the forward strand.
GAACACCTTTGTTAAATCACTTTGCATTTTGCATCTTTTCAGAGAGTATAAATTAAAGTACTCCTCATAAGGTAAATTTCTGAGCCCATGTATCATTTTGGCCATTCTCCTATGTACTGGTTCTAGTAAACTGATATTCGTTCTATAGGGTGGAGACCAAAACTATACTGCATAGTCAAGGGTGGGTCTAACTAACGCCAGCTAGAGTATGATAACTACCTCTGCACTTTTATTCGTAACAGTTCTAGCAAAGAATCCTAATGCTCTGTTAGCTCTATTCCTGGCGCTAATGAACTGCTTCCTGAATTTAAGGTTAGGACTCAGTGGAACTCCCATGTCTCTCTCGTACTCAGTTTTCCCTAAAGAAGTGTTAGTCAGTGTTTCTCAACGGGGTCCATGTGATTTTTTTCGGGAGGTCACGGGAAGTCACAGAAGAATTTCGTTTGTTAGCAAGGAAAAAAAGGTGGCACATGACAACTGGATGTCGATGCAATTGAGCATGTGAGCAAGCTCGTTTGATTCATGTGCCAGTGGGAATGTGGCGGTGTTGCCACATAGATGCACCACACACATAGCACGCACACTCGCACATATATACAGGCTGTAGCAGCAGACTTCCGGCGCTGACTCGCGAGATGAAAGCGTCACAACATATGGTACCGCCGGAAACACTGTTCGCAAGATAAAAGTGGCACAACAAAGGGTTACGCCGGAAACACTGTATAGT
>NC_134791.1:50016917-50019417 GCF_046742065.1 Oratosquilla oratoria
ATAGTAATACTGGATCATCGATTGTGTTTTGGGGCACCTATACGGACTTGAGTCACACATTATATGTCTATATTAAAGTAAAATCATTACTCATAGAGGACTGATGTTTATTTTGTACTACAGCTGTCTCTCCTTTGTGCAGTTTCCTTTAAACCATCCTTTACCACTTCTATGACTTTACCTCTTCTTGTCCCTTGTTTTAGGGTGATGGGATTAGGGATCCTACTCTTTCTTTGCTCATCTTGCACAAGTCAAGTTATAATAAGGTCTGGGAGAAGAACTTCAACCAGAACTCAAAAATTTGGCTTATTAAATGTGTGTAGTTGTAGTACAAATGTGAGAAATAGAAGTATATTTGTGAGATGGAAAATGAATGTGAATTAAATGTAGTTTCGCTTAATGCTAAAATTGAAAGGGAAGGATGATTTTGAGTTTAGGAGTGTAGTGGGGAAAGTGTCAGGAGTGATGAGAGGGCGAGGGAGGGAAGAAGTGGCTCTGCTGGTAAGTGATGAGATAGGAAAGCGCGTGATGGAGTGAGGTGTCTTCAAGGTTAATGTGGGTAAAAGTAAAAATAGGATGGGAGATGTGGATTTTTGTGAGTGCATACGGACCTAGTAATGAGAAAATTTAATAGAAAATAGGTGCTCTTAGATAGGTTTAAATGAACACTTGGAGAGTTTTGGGAGGGAAGTAAACGTAGTAGTATAAGAGGATCTTAATTCTAGAGCCAATAGATGGAGTAGTGAGGAAGTTTGAGGTGTCAGGAGAGAATCCTTATGAAGAAATGATACTGAACGTGTGTTTATAAAAGGAGTTAGGAATAACATACATAATATTAAAGAAAAGAGACAAGAATAAGCACACATAGGGAAAAGTCGTGGACGAAAGTGGTCATTAATGGGCTTTGAAGTGGTACCCAAAGGAAAGATAGGAAGAGTTCTGGACATTCATGGTTTGAAGGGAGAAGGGATGAGTGTCACATTATTTTTTCGCGGAAAGGGAGTTGAAAGTGGGAGGGAAGAAGGTAGTAGAAGGTAGAGATATGATGATATTTAACAAATCAAATGATAAGGAAGAGGAGAAGGAACACCTGAAGAATCTGAGAGAATTGTGGAAGGGGGTGAAGCATAGAGAGGAGGTAGAAGCAGAAGAAAAATGGGTATATTTCGAAGAGGAAGTAACAAGATGAGCATTGGAAATTATGAGAGTTGATAAAGCTGCTGTGTTGGATAGGTTTCATTTGTGGTGTCTAACAAAGGTGATCTAATAGAGGTGTTCAAATGGATCAGGGGCTTTAACAAGGGTGATGTAAGTAGGGTCATCATATTAAAACAACAGGGCAGGACTTGCAGTAATGGTTATAAACTGGACAAATTTAGATTTAAAAAGGAAATAGACAAGAATTGGTTTACTGATAGGGCGGTCGACGAATGGAATAAACTTAGTAACCATGTAGTAAGCGCTGAAACTATCAGTTGTTTTAAGAAACGATTAGACAACTTAATGGATGGGGATGATAGGTGGTGATGGATAGGGAACTGCCTAGTGTAGGTCTTATGGTCCCTTGCAGTCTCCTTCATTCTTAAGTTCTTATGTAAAGGTAGGAAGGGTTATAGGGAATTGAAGAGTGTTTAATATATACATAAAGGAATGGAGTTTACTAGAAGAGTGGAATAGTTCCGCTCTACAAAGGAAAAAGAGTACAAAAGTGAATGTATGTGTTTTAGAGGTGAAATATGTTGACGTAGTTTGAAGGGAATATGAATGGGTGTTAGTTGAGTGAATTAGAAAAAGGAGCAGAGGGAATAGTTAATAAGAAACCGCGCAGTTTTGGAAATGTAGACTATGCGTAGATCAATGTTTGTGATAAGACAGCTTTTCAAGAAGTTTTTGGCAAAAATGCAGGGATGTTTTTAGGCTCTCTATGTGTCTCAAGAAGTCTTGTGACAGGGTAGGCAAGGAGACATTGTGGGAAGCATTACTGATATATGGAATAGGGATAAAGTTGTTAAGGGCAGTCAAAAGATTGTGTTAGGGTTGGAAATGATGTGAGGGGTTTGAGGAGAAAGTGGGGCTGGGTGGCATAGGAGGTAAATGGGATAGGCAAACAATTAGAGATGATTTGAGGTGGATAAAAGTCGGAAGTAAGCCAGTTGTTGTTTCCTGATGACACTACTATTATGAATTGGTTAGAGGACTCTAAGACAGTCAATGACGGAGTTTGGGAAGGCGTGTAATACGAGGAAGTTGAAACTAAATGTGAATAAAAGTAAGATGATGAGGTGTACAAGGTGGAAGATCAATGTATTTATGGGGATGAAAAGTGTCATGAGAAATAAGTATCTGGGGGTGGAGACTAAGAAAAGGTTATGTAAAAAGGTGGTTGTACCGACGACACTGCACAGGTTAGGTACTTGGGAGGGGGGCCGAAAGGAGAAATTGAAATATTCTTATGAAGCGTTTGAGAGTTAAAGTGGAATTATGAGGATGGATAGAGTGA
>NC_134791.1:50024417-50031917 GCF_046742065.1 Oratosquilla oratoria
GCCTTAATTATTTAAAGATTTATCATTAAGTGATTCCATGTAATAAGCATACACATTTTTCATTTTCTTTTAAGTACTGTCCTTTGTTTCTATATCACACCAGCTCTAGCCACATCACATGATTGTATATTCATGCCCGATTAATTTTACAGCATTGATTCTTCACGTCAACTCCTGCATTCGGGATAAACATTCTTCAAAGATTCTCCCAAAATCCTAAATCTACATTATATCTGGTAAGAAGGTACGATTTTTGTTCTAAATATCACCTAGGAGGTGATTATTCTCTCTCATTTTGTTTACGGAACATTTTACCACACCAGTGATCATTGTCGTGTGCTGTTATCATAAAGGCAACAGAGACAAAATTTCCCGGATCACTCCACTTCAAGACATAGATAACGTTCCACCATCAGTTAGAACTACCCCTACAATAGAGGACCTGCACAAATACTCTCAACCTCTTCCCCCTACTCCTCTCCTCCGTTACAACCTTCGCAGTCAAATCACTCCTTCATGAGATTGCATCTTGCCTAGATGAATGAAGTGTCTACATCCACATGTTCTTAATGTTATTATTTTTTTCTAGATATTAGTATATATCCTATTATGTAATTGCTCAAATTCATGTACAACTACATTATAGGTCAATTTCATATACATGTTCTTTGTTCATTGAGATTTGTTGAGGAGAGCGGTGGTACCTATGGCGAGTTATTGAAAGGCAATACCTATATGTCTTTATGTTTACCGTTGAGTTTATGATTTATTCAGTCTATACTGGTACATGTATACTTTTGTGCGCATGGTGCAATGTGGTACATGTGATCTGACCCTCGGTCAAAAAAGTTTATCTCACGGCCACCTGCACTAAGATCCGTAGAGGACCAGGAATGTTACCAAAACATAGCATTAACCATAAGTTATTCGTTTCGTAGATAGGATAATGTTTCTTCCTGTATATATGTGTATATAATTTATATTGGAAGAAGAAGAAGAAGAAGATGGGAAAGAGGAAGAGGCAGAGAAAAAGGAGCGGGAGTGGAAGAGGAAGGGGAAGAGGGAAAGGAAAAGGAAGAGGTAGAGGGAGTGGAAGAGGAAGAGGAAGAGGTAGAGGATGAGGAGGAGTATGAATAAGAGGAAGAAGAAATGGAGGAGCAGTAATAGGAATGGAACATGAGATGAGATAGAGGATGTAATAGAATTAACAGGAGCGAGTGGAGAATGAAGAAGAAGAAAAAAAGGAAATGTGGATGAAAGGTGAGGGACAATAAGGCAAAAATATGAAGAGGGAGAAGAAAATAAATGAACGAATAAATTAAGGACGTAAATGGAAGGAGTAGGAGGTAAAGGAAAAGAATCAGAAGAGAAGGGGGTAAAGCAGAAGTAGTAGGAGAAAGTTAAAGAGGGCGAGAAGAAGAAGGAGAAGAAAGAGGAAGAGGATGAAGAAGAAGAAAGAGGGAGAGGATGAAGAAGAAGAAGAGGGAGACGAGGAAGAGGGAAAGGGAAGACGATGATGACGATGAGGAAAAGCAGAGGAAGGAAAAGAGAGTGGAGGAGGAGGAAGTGTAGATGAATCAGGAGAAGGTGTTTGAGGAGAGGGAGAAGTAAAACGAAGACGAGGAAGGGGGTGGCGTGGTCCCTCCATTACTGCAAAGCCCGGGTGTGCGGTGCTGAGAGTCTGCCTTTATGAATTTTACTTTTGTAAGGACCGTGGAGAAACACTCGGTCGGTGCTTGACTCTAAGCTTCGGTGCTTCTTGATTTCAAGCCTAACTGAGGTCGAGGAGGAGGTGGCGAGAAGGAGGACTCGAGGGCCTTGCAGACGCTGGAGAACTTAGAGCATTTGAAACAGCGCGAGTTAACATGTGATTCGTGTTTCTTTTGACGGAAAATGTCGAAAACCTGTTGAGACAAGCTATGCTCTGCTCTTCGCAAACACTAAAACCCAACTCCACCTACTTCGCCACCTCCATCCCCACCCTCAATAATTTCGAGTTTTTTGCCCAGATTTATCTCGTTCCTTCGCAATTTATAGTGTTGACTTAGATCTCCGCAACACTCTGCCGCAGAAACATACATGCACACATACGAGTACGCACAATCACTAATCACTTTCATATATATCTAGTACATAGTTAAAGCCCTAATTCGTCCCCTCATATAATTTTTGTTCCCTCTTCCTCCCTCAACTCCAACAGTCTTTCCAAATCCCATCCCCTTTTCATATGATCTTTTCTCCTAACCTGACCAACACACTTTCTACACTCTCCTCCCTTAACGTCTACCTTCCATAACAACATCCTCCATTGCACCCTCCCTTTCTTTCCGTAACCCTCTCTCTTTCCTTCCATGCACTTTCTCTCTCCTACGCTTCCACTCATTCTCTCTACCATCCACAACTCTCTCTCTCAACCTGTCGGATTGTTTGCCTATCTATCTGTCTGATGTCTTTCTATCAGTCTTTCTCTAAATTCCTCTCTCTCTCTATATATGTATGTTATATATATATATATACATATATATATATGTAAATTATATATATATACATATATGTATGTATATACATATGCATATATATATGTATACATGTATATATATAAATATATATATATATATATATATATAACACAGGAACCCATAGTCGGAGAAAATAAACTTCGAATAAAGAAGAATCCTATATTTCGGCTATCAACTATAGCCCTCTTCAGGAAAGTACATACTGTAGAGCAGAGTACAGAGGGGACTTGTAAGCTACAGAGAAGAAGAGATGTGGACAGATGACCTCACTCAGGCGTGGGGCAAACTGGGGTGGTGGAGGAGGGAGGGGGTGAGGAGAGGGGGGTAGTAAGGTCCGTACCAGCTTGTTAACTGCTGCGCGTGAAATAATGTCAGGTGTCCACTGCCCTTTAGAAATATTAATATTAGGGCATTCCTCAATCAATGCTGATTCGACTATTTTCCTCCTGAAACCGCAGTGGGACTTGAACACTAATCTGGCCTTACCCCAGTCGAAAGAATGATTCTTATTTTTGACATGAAGAAATACGGCCAATTTTTCTTGCCCATACCTAATTGACCTTTTTATGTTCTGCCAATCTAGTGTTCAAGTCTCTCCCGGTTTGACCCAAGTAAACCAAATCACAATCTTTGCAGGGCAAACAATAAACACCAGGTGACTCAACTTCCTTCGGTTTTTGTTGAACGTTCACAATTTGCTTACGCACGGTGTTAGGATAGTGATAGGCAATAGTAAGACGTTCATGAGGAAACAACTTAGTAGAAGAACTGATGGTATTATTGAATGGAATTTTCAAAATGTCCTTAAAGGAGCGGTGAAAACTTGAGGGGACGGAAGTTTTAAAATGGTTGGCCCTAGCCTTACTGAGGGCTTGGTCCAGAAACCAAGGTGGATAAGCCAACTTCTCAAGTTGACATTTGATCCCCTCAATCTCATGGTCCAGAAATTGAGGACTGCAAATCCTGAAAGCCCTCAAGAAAAGGCCAGAGGCAACACTTTTCTTAACATTGTCAGGGTGATTGCTAAAAAAGTGAAGGTAACTCCCTGAGTGGGTGGGCTTACGGTACACTGTAAAGAATAAATTATCATCAGTTCTTATCAAAATATCCAAGAAAGGGATTTGGTTCCTTCTTCCAATTCAACTTTAGATTTATGATTCGGGGTCAATAGGTTCAATTTATCATGGAACACTTCAAATGGGCCCCAACTGTCATCCAACGCCGAAAAGATATCGTCTACGTACCTGAGCCAAATCATTTCGGGCGGTTTGATGCTGGGCAAAAGGGTACACTCAAAATACGCCATGTATAAATTGGCCAAAACAGGAGACAAATTGGAAACCATACTGCAACCAAATTTTTGACGGAAGAATTGGTCTTGAAAGGAAACAACATTTGAAGAAACACAAAGGCGAACTAAAGCAAGAATTTTATTGAAAGGGAGGGGGAAAATGTCTTGAAACTGTTGCAGTTTGGTTTCCAAAAAAGTAAGTACTTCATCGACATTAATATTTGTAAATAACGAGGAAACATCAAGACTGAGGAGCCTTAAACCCTGTACTTTCATATTTTTGATCTTAGAAATAAAGTCACATGAATTTGTGATATGAGAGTTATAGAAATTCCCAACTTTCCTTGATTATAGTAGTCAACTCTCTTCTTGTTTAGCCCCAGTACACTTCCTCATAGTCCTTACAAGGTAGTTTGTAAACCTCGGGGTTGGTATTCATATTCGTCCTACGGTGTACATTCACTACTTTCCTAAAAATAATGTTTGTATAATTAAATATCATGTTGATTGGTAGATATTTGGAACAGGCGTTAACTGACTTATTGTATGGTTGTATGATGTTGTTCTTACTCCAATTGTACTTGTTATTGGGGTTAAGTGTCTTGTGAAAGCTACTTTTAGCCTTGCTTAGTACTTTGGACAAAAACGACCACGGATATCCTAACTTTGAGAGTTGTGAACTCACTAGTTCTAATTTTTTGTCAAGGTGTTGTGGGCTGGATATCCCCAAAACTCTTAGATATAAACCCGAAGCTACACTACGTTTAATGTTATCAGGGTGGTGTAAATAGTTGCCGGAGTGGCTGGTCTTCCTGTATACAAAAAAAGGAGAATTGGTCTGGACACCTGATAACCAAAATGTGCAGAAAAGGAAAGGAGGTAAAATACATTTTTTGGAAATATTGGTTATCAGGTGTCCGGACCAATTGTCTTTTTCATGTATACAAGAATCCCACCCACTCCGGCAATTACTTACAATTTTCAGCTGTAGAACCAAGTCGAGAATATGATGTTGACATCTAATATTCTGAGGCTCTTCTAGTCTCTTTTGTTCGAACTGTCTCTGAAGTTTAACAACAACGCCACTTTGGTGGCCTGTATTGATTGCTGTGGTGTCGGAAATAATCTTTTTGACACTCCTTCATACATTATATTCATACATTGTTTTCAGTGTGATAAAGATGTCCTCAGCTGATCCGCTTTCACAAACCAAAATACCGAGGTGAAGAGTTCTTGCAGGATCCTTTACACAAACCACATGATATTCTTTATTGTCAATTCTCTTCTCATCAAAATGCAAGTAAAATTCCTATTCACCAATAATTTCTTTTAGCCAATTCTTGACTTTTTCTGCACCCTTGATCATCCGACACCAAATTTCCGTTTGTCATGATGTGGATACATCTATTCCTCTTCAGCCAAGTTTTGACAAGGACAGTTTTGATACCAGCTTAGCAGCAGATTTTGTTGCGTGATACTTTCGTTTCATGAGATGAAACTCTTCTGCAACATCAAAACCAGTGCTGTCATTTTCTTCTTCACTACTACTACTCAACTTTTGCACTTGAGTTGTTGACGGTTCTGATGAATTTCTTGGCCGTTTCGAAGGGTGGATTGTTGATACAGGAACCACTTTCTCAGTTGTGTATCCAACTTGGCCTCCTGATTTTATTTGTTTTCTGTAAAGTTCTTTGTCTTCACTGCAAAGCCAGTTTCCACTCGGTTTTGTAATACCGAAAATATGAGTGAGATCTCTATCAGTCTTTATTTTACCGTTGTCTGTACTTTTCAAACACTTTCATTTTGACATTAGCTGCTTAGAAAGAAAAGGGAAGCTAAGTTTCTCCCAAAGCTTCAGCAATCCTTGAAATATGTTCCTTATAAGATTTGCTCCCCCTATGACTTCATCGTACAAACCCAAAAATCTACCAACAATATCCCTGTTTAAAGGCATTTTGCACATGATCTCATTTATGTCCTCTTTCATTTCTGATATGTTTGTACGGTGCTTTGTAGTTGTTGTCAAATTACGTACCCAAATATTTACTGCTGATTCCACCGCTGATATGGATCGTTTACTTTTAAAAGACATGTTTGAATCTGAAAGCAGAATATTTGCATTGAAATATGAGAATGAAGAATACACTACCTGCTGCAAAGAGTATTTAAACCAATTTTGATTATTCATTATAATGCAAGAAAGGTATCTACTATCAAGTAATATGTAAGTATTATGCTACACGTTAAGAAAACTTATTCCATAATACTTACAGAACTGTAAAGTTGTAAATTCACTCAAAACTGCAGCTAGCAAAATTAAATTCAGACTGTTGCTACCGATACTGCTGCTGACACTCCCTCAGGCCTCACTTCCTGTGTACAGCAAAAAATGAAATTATGTCGGGTGCGGGAGGCTTTTACACAACCAAAATATAATAACATAAAAAAGCTAACATGGAGACAGGGAAAGATTCATCAAATGAAACTTCAGGAAAGAAAAAAAAAAGATAATGATTGAATAAAAATTGATATCCCTAATACATACATCCATATATATATATATATATATATATATATATATATATATATATATATTATGTATATATATATAAAAATATATATATATATATATATATATATATATATATATATATATGACGTAAGCGGAGTAGGAAACACAGGAGTCTAAGTCTTGAGTTTATTCCTGCATCCCAGAAGTGCCAGACAAATCGTTTTTGAGGACTAGGGAACTAGTGCACTTCTGGGATGCTGTCGAAAACTAACGTAGTCTATCAGTTCAATTACACTTCTGGAGACTGTGAGCTCTATTCTCGTAGCTATGTTGGTTATACGACATGCAGCCTTAGCAGACGTTTAAATATTCACCTCCAACAGGGAGCCATTAAAAATAATTTTGAACAGTATCACAAGTCTGTGTTGGATAGAGCAACCGTTGTTCATAACACTGAAGTGCTCGCCTAATGTTACAATGGTAGGGAACTGAAAATGTTAGAGGCTGTGTATATAAGAGAATTGTCTCCTTTGATCAATGTACAGGCTAATTTAGTGTCTGCTATTTCCTTATCTAATACGTCCACGCGACATGTTGTACATAACCTCCCTGTGCATGCTAGGCACGCCACTTCACCTCACCTTACTCCGACTCCTACTCTCCCTCCTCACCTCTCCCTCCCTCTTTCCCTCCCCCTCCTCAAGCTCTGAGAAAGTCTTCCAGGGTCAGGTCATCGGAGGTTTAAAAATCGCGCTTGAGCTAAGGGTGTAGCATTTAAATTTTTTCTTGTGACCATGTAACGTATCCGTAAATTGTGTTTTCTTAACTGTTCTTGTTTCTTGAAAATGACTCTTTGCAGTCGAAACTTCGAATAGTTAAAATTGTGAACTTTGGAAAGTTCGTTTCTGCTCATCCTCTCAATATTAGAACTTTAGTGAGGAAACTTGAAAATATTAAGAAGAAAATTAATAAATGAAAATGCTGTTGTGTTCAATTCAGTGTATATATATATATATATATATATATATATATATGTGTGTGTGTGTGTGTGTGTGTGTGTGTGTGTGTGTGTGTGTGTGTGTGTGTGTGTGTGTGTGTGTGTACATATATATATATATATTAGTAATCTTTTTAATACTATCAATCCTTCTCGTTATATTTCTTTCTGTAGAGAGAAG
>NC_134791.1:50039417-50041917 GCF_046742065.1 Oratosquilla oratoria
AAATGTCAGGGGGGGGGGGGTTAAACGGCTAAATTACAGACAAACAAGTAAAACCAAACAAAATACAAAGAGTAAATGGCAGTGTGACAAAAAACATCAAAACGAAACCCAAAAGTAAAGGCAGAACATAATTCAAAGACGTAAAAGAAAGAAGGTGGACCAAATGTCCGCCGAAGAAGGAAGTGGTGGACAAGCGGAAAAGGGGGGCTCAATAACAAATGACTACATTACAAGCAGACAAATAAAAGCAAAGAAGAATGAACGTAGAAAAAGGGGAGCAAACTACAAATGTAAAGTCACGGGAAGGGGGGGGGAGTCGAAGAGGTGCATTGGGAGATCGCTTACGAGAAAGGAAGTCAGCCAAAAGCCAACTGGTGAACAAACGACAGGTCGAAAAGAAGCAACGGAGAAAAGAAAACAGGACAGAGGAATTAGCCTGTGTTACTCCTCGTGCCTAGATAAATAGGGTTGAGGTCAATGCACCTGTTTATGCAGTTGCTCTTAGTTTCCCATGCTTCGAGGAAAAGTCTTTTCTTTTTATTATTTTCTTTATGTAGAGTTGTAGCTCCATCCCAATCAATCATGTGTTGGTGTTCTGTAGTGTGTTTGTACAGGGCCGATTTCGGATCTTCTCGTCTAACTGCACGTTGGTGTTCCTGTACTCTAGTGGACAGTTTCTTTTGTGTTTCTCCTACGTAAACCGTGTCACAGTCCGTGCAGCTTATTTGGTAAACTACACCGGCCTGTTGAGTAGGTTCTTCGGTGTCTTTTACTTTGGTGAGATTTCTGTGTAAGGTGTTGCGGGGTTTGTGTGCTACTTGTATTCCTTTGTCACGTAAGACTCTAGCAGTGACCTCTGAAGCTCCTTTGATGTAGGGGATAGTGACTCTAGGCGTGATATGTGGTCTCTGTTGTGGGGTCTCGGTGGGTCGTACTTTTGTCCATTTCCGTATGGTACTGCTGGAATAGCCGTTGTTCCGGAAGACCTGTAAAAGGTGTTTTCTTTCGGCCTTCTTGGATACCACAGAAGAACAGACTTTATCAGCTCTGTTCCATAAAGTCCTGATGACACTCCTTTTGTGGCAATCTGGATGGTAGCTATCAAAGTCCAACAGTCTATCAGTGTGGGTGGGCTTTCTGTAGACACTTGTACCAAGGGTGTCACCTTCACGCTTGACGCAGACGTCCAGGAACGGCAGTTGGAAATCTTTCTCCAGTTCCATTGTGAATTGAATGGCCGGTTCAACACTGTTGATGTAACTGAAGAAAGGCTCCACGTCCTTGCTGTCCAAAATGGCGAACACATCATCAACGTATCTAGTCCACAGTTTTAGCGAAGTAGGTGCAGCACTTAGAAGTTGAGCTTCCAGTCTTTGCATCACTACTTCAGCCACCACAACTGAAATAGGCGATCCCATCGGTGTGCCCTTACGCTGGTGGTAGGTGTGATCCCTGAAGCGGAAATAAGTGGAGTCAAGGCACAGGGATATGAGTCTCATGAGTTCTGACACGGAAAGTTTCTGGTTATCCAAGAATCCCCGGTTGTCCTCCATGGCCGACTTCAGCGCACTTTTGGCCAAATCTCGTGGGATGGACGTAAACATGGACTGAACATCAAAGGAAACCAAGACATCCCCACTCCTTAAGTTAAGTCCTTTGATTCTTTCAATGAAGTCAGCTGAATTCTGAAGCATATGTGGTGAATCAGTCACTAGAGGTCTGAGAATCTGGTGTTTGCTGTTTTCCAATATGGATCCCAGATTCAAAAACTTCTCTTATATATGTATATATATACATATATATATATACATATATATAAATATATATATATATATACATATATATATATATATATACATACATATGCAGAAAGATCACTAAAAACAACACGTGATCCACAAATTTTGCTGGTAACCACTAAGGATATCGGAAGAAAACAGTAATTCCCAAGCTCTTTTGTCTAATTCACATCTTCAGGGAAATACAGAAAAAGTTGTGTTACAAAGAGGTTTAAAAATAACAATAGAAACATAATAGAAAGTAGTATTATAAAAAATTCTGAAGGTTCTACTCTTAATATCAGTAATGGCATTTATAAATTAGATAAATTCATCATTAACAAGATTTGTAATCAGGTTGTATGTGACCAAAATTAATTTGGTGAATTGTGCTGTTCTCTAGCTTTCTTTTTTCATTGATGACTGTGTACCAAGACTTTTTCTTATTTCATATGTGACTTTTTGTGCTTTACCAGTTCCTTTCCTAGTGTAATATTTCGTGTCATCTTGTCCTATGCCAGTTCCTTTCCTAGTGTTTAATTTTGTGACATCTCGTACTATGCCTGTTCCTTTCCTAGTGTATAATCTTGTTATTTTTAAACCTCTTTGTAACACAACTTTTTCTGTATTCCCCTGAAGATGTGAATTACACGAAAGCGCTTGGGAATTACTGTTTTCTTCCGATTTCCTTAGTGGTTACCAGCAAAATATACATATATATA
>NC_134791.1:50051917-50059417 GCF_046742065.1 Oratosquilla oratoria
TCATCATCATTATCATCATCATCATCATCATCATCATCATCATCATCATCATCATCATCATCATCTTCGTCTTCATTATCTTCGTCATAATCATCATACCATTATCAACATAAAAACATTGTTGTCATACGTGAAACAAAACTACGACATATGAAGAAAATATATATTTAATAAATAAATAAGTAAATAAATATAAAATGAATAGATACACAAATAAATAAATAAGAAATAAATAGATAAACGAATAGATGGATAAATAATTTATTCATTTATTTATTTGTTTATCTATCTATTCACTTGTTTGTTTATCAATTTATTTACTTTAATTAATCAATTAATTAAATTATTTATCTAATTTGTTTATTTATTCATTTATTTACTTTTTATTTTTTATTTGTTCATTTATTTATTTATTTTGTTTAAATAATTATTTATTTATCTATTTACGTATTCATGTATATATTTATTTATATATCTATTTATTTTGTTATTTATCTATTTATAAATATTTATTTATTTATATATTTATTCATCTATTTAGTTATGTATTTATGTATTTATTTATTCATTTATTCTTTATTTACTTATTAAGATACTTTTATAATTTGACTACCATCAGACGACACAGAACAGACAGCAACGGCGTGGACTCGACACCATTGTACATAACCCATGTGCTATGTGGACGCAAACACCACATAAATCCCTACTATCGAAAGTAACATCGAAACCCAATTAAAGTTCTATAAAGGCGAAGCATGCCGACAGGAGATCTTTTGGTTCATATCTAGGTCGGATGCGAAAAAATCATAATAATTATAGATAAATAAAAATATAGATTGATAAATAAAAACTATAATAATGTAAATAATAAACAAAATACACAAATAAATGTACATGTATAGTTAAATAATAAACAAACTGGTAAGTAGTAAATAATAATAAATTGAAATATATTTAATGATAAATGAATATCAATCAAATGACAATAAATAGACAAATGATAAAACAAATAATATAAAGTAAATTATAGTCATTACAACATCTTGCTTAGGTATTTATCTAAATGATTTTTAAAGCTTCGAAATTAACTACATCGCACTGCCTCTGCAGGAAGTTTATTCCATTCATTAACTACAAGGTTGCCGAAGTTGTTTCTACCCACTTCCAAATTAAATCTATTTTCGAACAGTTTGAGACCACTGTTTCATTTTGTCACTTTTGATGTTGCCAATTCACTTTAGAATCTTAAAGAACTGTATCAAGTTACCTCGGAGTCTACGTTTTTTTTTTTTTTTTCAAGAACAGATTTTTATGCTTTAGTCGATTTTCGCATAATTTTTTTTTTTTTTTAATAATGATTTTTGTGGCTCGCCATTGTACTTTTTCCAGTCTGTCAATGCCTTTAATGAGATTTGGTGACCATACAGAAACAGCACATTCCAAATGTGGACGAACTAACGATTAACTTGTTAATGAGTGATGGACTTTTGAAGTCAAAAGATCGCGCAAACAGTCCTAGAATCTTACTTGCTTTATCATAACCTGAAATACACTGTTTAGATGATTTGAGATCGTTATTGATAATTACGCCGAGATCCTTTTCACAATCCACTTTTGTTAACGAAATTCCAAATAACGTAATTTTACTTACTGTTATTTTTACCTATGTGCATTACCTTGCATTTACTTGTGTTAAATGTCATTAGCCACTTTTCAGACTATTTCTGTAATTCATCTAAATCTTCTTGAATATCTAATTGGTTTAAGTGATCATTTGCCATTCCGCACAGTTTTGTATCATCAACAAATTTGGAAACAGTAGATTTTAGTCCGTTGTCTATATCATTTGTATATACTATGAATAGAAGTGGCCCAAGAACGGAACACTGAGGAACTCCACTCGTAACATTTTTCCATCTAGAAGTTTTTCCATTTAAAACAACTCTCTGCTTTCGATGATTCAACCAATTACTTGTCCAACTTAATAGGCTACCACTTATTCCGTGTGAAGCTAATTTAGTAAGCAGTCTCTCTTTCTTTTATCATAATTTGAGATAACGGTGTTGTAGAATTCGAGTAAGTTAGCCACACAAGAATATTTCGTCTGAAACCATGCTGGCTTTTATCTATCAAGCAGTTACTTTCTAAATGATGTTCGATAGCATCTCTAATGATAGTTTCCATCATTTTTCCTACGATTGAAGTCAAACTTATAGGCCTGTAGTTATTTGAGTTCTTTTTGTCACCTTTTTTGAATATGGGAGTAACATTAGCTAGCTTCCATTCTCTTGGGACATCTCCTTTATGATGGATTTTTTTAAAATAACTTCCAAAGGAACAACGATCTCATTTTTCATTTCCTTTAAGATTGTTGGATGCCAACCGTCAGGCCCTAGTTGTGAATGCTAATTGCCTGATGTCTGGAATTGAGCCATATTGTATTGGTCTATTATACATATAAATTACATGATTCAAGCTAACTGCAACTTACGGCGTATATCATGATTTAAGTATGTACTTCACGACATATGAATATAATATTGGAAGTGTTACATGTTTGGAATTGAATCATTGCATTGGTTCAATTATGTAGAATATAATTGTGTTGTGAAATTGTGCTAGAAGATGATGGTATTGTCATGAAGAAATATAATTAATTAATTTAGGCTCCCGTTGTATTGTTCCGCGATAGAAAGTAGTGCTAATGCATGTTATGTAGTACGAGCGTGTGTTATAGAAAGTTTTACTGTATGGTGACGGTATATTGTATTTGAGCCAATAAAATATTGTGTATTGTTAAACTGTAAGCCGAAGAAGACATGTATAGACTATTATAGAGTGGTAAAACTGTTACCATCTGAATACACTGAATGGTGACGTAGATAACGTCGGTAGCAGACAACTTCTAAGCGTTCCCTTTAGTAACTGTTTCTCATGTGGAGAAGACGTGTATTAAGCAAGTAGACAAGGGAACCTCTTTTGGTGAGCATTAACCCTTAACAGGTAAAGGTCTTTTTGACAAACGATTCAGGTAAAGCGGGGTCTGACAGACCCCAAACACAAAAAATAAAAATAAAATACTTCTACTGCATTAATTGACATAGAAATCAAAACATATGTACTTCAACTTATATTCTTCCATTTACATGCTTAAAAGTGACTATAATTGTTAGACATATATTTTAATGAAAATTACAAAAACAATTATGAAAAATAAGATATTGTTGACTTCAGAGGGTGCTTGACTGAAAGCATGAAACATGAAGCGGTTGGTCATCATCATTTTGTAGAGACCAATGTCCCAACTATCTTTAAGGAAAAGCAGAGCTACAACAAATGAATGATAAATGTGTTTCATAAACCATGAAATCTGAAGAAAAAAAACGAGGTGATTATTTTGACTGACCAATTTTACGCAAAAATCATGGACTGGTTTTAATGAAATTTTCAGGGAAGATTGATACAAGGTCCAGCAAACAATCTATAAGTTTTTAATGGTATCTAAGTTTATCATTTATAAGTTTTTATGGCTCTAAGCACTCCTACCCTAACTCAGCAAAACCCCATCCTTCGTTGACGGAAGTTTGTGGTCTCAGAGGGTTTTGAGTTTTCTTGAGAGGACATGAGTCGAGCAATTCATACATAATGCTAGTGATAATGAAGAACATATTTTATTGGATATACTGAAAGTGGAATTTGTGATACTGAAGAATCTAATTGCAGTCATCGCAGATAGGGGTTGAATGGTCCTGACACACTGGTCTTTTGCAGTGTAGGCAGTAGTTCTTGGTCTTCCTGTCAGACTTCCGGTCACACAAGGCACATCGCTTTCTCATAGAAGAGGTATCCGCTTGCTGATGGGACATGTTCAAGCCAAAGACCGTTCTGATGGTCATCAAAGTACTTTTGTGCATCCCCTTGAAGTTCATCCTCTCCTCTGCCCATGGCCGTATCATCTCTTCTGCCAGCTCAATCAGATACTTCCAGCGTGATGAAAGTTCCGCCTGTCCATCACGTTTCCTCATTTCATTGCAGGTTATATAGGAGTTGACACCGGCGGCGTTGACCAGTCCGTACATTATGCACAAAGGCGACCGTTTGGTTTTTCGGCTGCACGTATATCGGGCACACATTTGATCAAACGCGTCAACCCCTCCTTTTGTGTTGTTATAATACAAGATGATTTCTGGCTTCCCACAGTCATCCATAACAGGTTGTTGGTGCATTGAGGAGATCAACTGCACAAATTTTTTCTTCTTGTCAGGTAAATGTGACACAAGTGCCATGGTTGTGTCAAAGAGGAAAGCCGTGCACCCTTTTCTGATGACCGTCTTGTCTGTCATCAGAGCTGGTACTTGTGGCTTCTTGTCCCTCAGTGTGCCTACATATGTGAGCCCACAATTTTTCAAAAGATCTTGTACAAGGGGGATAGATGAGAACCAGATGCATGTGTGGGAATAGAGTGGCTGAGGTGTCCTAAAATGTGGCGAGATGTCACATCTTATGATGATATGAGAATAGTGTGAGAAGAAACATATTATCAACAGAACAGAAAATATCAAACATTTATATGTGATACAAAATATGTGATACAAATTAAATTTGAACTAAAAGAGGGGAAGGATGAAATAAATTACAGCTGTATGTGTGGGAATAGAGTGACTGAGGTGCCCTAAAATGTGGCGAGATGTCACATTTTATGATATGAGAATAGTGTGATCTTGTTGTGAGAAGAAACATATTAACAGAACAGAAAATATTAAGCATTGATATGTGATACAAAATATGTGATACAAATTAAATTTGAACAAAAGAGGGGAAGGATGGAATAAACTAATTAAATAAAATGTGGCGGAATGTCATGTTTTATGATAGTATGAGTATAGTGTGACCATGATATGAAAAGAAACTCACATTACCAGAACAGAAATCAAACATTGTGATAAAAAAGTAATGTGATCAAAAGAGGGAAAATGGAATAAATTAAATAAATAGATAAAATAGATAAAATAGAATAAAATAAATAAAATAAATAAAATAAATAAATAAAATAAATTGAATAAATAAATAAAATCAAACTCGGATGTATGTTTTTCTGTTGATAAAAAAGAAGAAATTATTATTTACCCATAAGTATAAATGATAAAACATTTATATGACATGAACAAACCTCAGGTAAAGTGGGGTCTGACAAACCCCACGCTACTCACACCTCAGGTAAAGTGGGGTCTGACTGACCCCACGGTACTCACACCTCAGGTAAAGTGGGGTCAGACGGGCTCAAAAGCTCTATAAAGCTTATATAGAGCAAGATTCAGGAATGACCCTATCACCCCATTAAGCTACTCCACTGATCAAGAAGGTATATGGGAGTACATATCTGTATGTAATATATTAGTATATTAAAATTAAAAAACAAAAAAGTATGGGGTCTGTCTGACCCCACTTTACCTGTTAAGGGTTAAGTAAGAATGTTTCTGTAATATGTTTGAATATGCAGTAGTAAGTCAAATGTAGAAGTCACATTATTGATATCATATATTTAGTTTGTCAGACCATGTATGGATGGAAATAGTAAGGAGCGGATTTATGGTGAAGCCATGGCGGCGAAATAATCATGGTATGTTTAATTATGTCAGTGTTAAGTCAGTTGTGTAGAATACAGAGTCATGGTGTAAACGAATTGTTGATGAAATGTATTCGAATTATTGATGTAATGGAACGATTGTCAATGTAACTTATTGATTACCAATGCAATTTCTTGTTTCGTGAATGTAAGTTACAGATATAGTCTGTAGGAGAACCAACGACAGGCCCGAGGGCTCCTTATTAAACGGTCATGAGTACCATGTAGATTCCTTATTCCTTCTGTACCTCACTCCACATACCACGGGCAACAGACTTTGACACTGGTGTTTTATTAACTTTGAGTATCTCTATACAGTTTTTAATTGTTTCTTTTGCTATATTTACCGTAATAAGTTTACCCTAGATTTTTCACAGGTTTCAGTTTGAAGTTCACTTTAAGATGTTTTGTTTACGAATACTGAACTAAATTAATTATTTGAAATATCACACATTCCTTCATTTGAATATTCAAGTTGACCGTCACCAGATAATAGTGGATCAATGTGATTCCTAACAACCTTTTTATCTCTAATGTAACTATTGAATTCTTTGGGATTCTCTTTGGATTTATCAGCGATATTCATTTCGTATTGTCGCTTTCGTTTCTTTTATTGTTTTTCTAAATCTCTCTGTATTAATACATAACTTTGATAGTTATTAGATGCAACCGAGCACTTGTATTTTTTATAAGCCTGTCTCAACCCAAATACGAACAGGTAAGAAATTCATAAGCACAATAGTTATACCGATACCTCCCCCGATCCTTCCCCACAGTTCCTAATAACTTCAGGCCTAACTTCAACTAACTCATCACCATCCTCAACTCCATCCTAGGTGGTGACTCCAACGCTAAGTTAATTTGTCTGTCTGGTATGTCAATGTCCCCGATATGAACAGAGGGTTTGACTTACATGCACAGTTTGACTCACTAACCATTATTAACAACCCCTATAATCACACACATATTCCTCTACATCTCCTCCTCTCTTGACATCATCTTCCGTTCCCATAGTTGAACATCAACATCATACGATATACATGTACTCATTAAAATAACAATCTACAGCAATTCACACAGCATTTGGAAGTATGGTGAAATCATCACACCTCACAAACCTAACAAAAACACACCAGTTCTAACATTACACTGCCCAATAACACTACTTTGCACCCCCTTCAAAGTCAGAGGACGCCTCACATTACAAATGCCACACCCATAATCTCCCTTGCCAAATCGCAACATAGTTTTAGACTACAACACTACACAAACACTCATCTGATAGATCTTACCCAAGGAGTTTTCGAAGTCATCAATTCAGATAGTCCCCCACACAGAAGATTTCTTATAACACTAGACGCTAGTAAAGTTTTTTATGCTATCCCCCGAGTCAGCCTCAGAAGCAAAATATACAACACAGACATGCACAATAACATCAAATGATGGCTGGCCTATTATTTGACATGTAGAAATACCAATTTATTATATGTAATAACCAATCATCAGAAACCTTAGGAACGGAATACCTTAGGGATGCGTCCAACACTTTAATCTATGCATACACAATATTTCCACATATACACAACCTAGAAATACGACTTTCTTACTCAGATGACATAACAATTACATGCGCACACCGTAAAGCAGAGTCGCAGAAATACTACACCCATATCTTGGCACACTCAACACCCGGCTCACTAAAAACAGAAAAAAAAAGAAAAAAAATCCACAGATACACTTGTCACCAACTGGACAGCAGAACACAAATACATACCACATTTCCTTGTCAGCAACACCCTCATATTACACACAATCAAAATTCTTGGCGTAACATATGATATATCCATGTCATTCAAATAATACTTCACAAA
>NC_134791.1:50064417-50066917 GCF_046742065.1 Oratosquilla oratoria
TGTGTGTGTGTGTGTGTGTGTGTGTGTGTGTGTGTGTGTGTGTATGTGTGTGCGTGTATGTGTGTGTGTGTGTGTTTGCGTGTATTTATGTGTACTTTTTCAACACAATTTGATGTTATTGCTGTCAAACCTTATATAACAGCAAAATACAATCGTGAAAGCCAGATGAAAACGAAACCACTGGTTATACAAATGGTCTGCACTACTTTTAAGGTCTAACATATGATATCTGATTTAGACCTTTTTTTTCCCTTGAATAAAAAAGAATGCTCATTTTATCTAATGAGATATTTTCTAACACAAGCACATACCAGAAATTTCTATAATCCTATCTATTTGAAGGTGAATGGAAAATATAAAACAATATTTTGGACTATTTATTCAAAGATTAAGAGAATATTTGTACTAGATAGCAAGAAGAGTAGACAGAAAAAAATTAATGAATGGTCTCCACATAGACACATCCCTTTTAAGGCACCAACAGTAGTCAGCCAGAACGTTGACGTTCTATCTGCCTTGATAGCGTTACTCCATCACACGGATTCCTTGGAGAAAGCGTTCACCCTGTTCTTCACTAATTCTCCATATTTCTCAGGAAAATAGTCCAGATTGAAACAAAGGAAGTGTATTTTTACTAACATGCGTGCATCAAGTTAGCACAAATTACTCATGAACTGCCTTCTGATACTGAGGACTTCTGTGATTGCCAAGGTAGTTTGCAATGACTGACTTGAGGAACAGCCAGGCAGAGAGTTCAGCAGGGTTCAGTGCTTCATCAAAACTAGCGCCTTTGATAAGCTCCCTTATCTGAGGACCATCAAAACACCTCCCTTAAGTTTCTTCATACTTACTCGTGGAAACTTCTAATGGAGGAAAGCAAATCCTCCACCTCCCCTGTCCAATATCTTTAAAAAAATTCTTCTTTAGACCACGTTTGTTGTCCATTCTTATCTGACATAATGCAGGTCTGTAACCTAGTCTAACAACACCAACCACGCACGTGATCCACAGACATGCGATATGGCACTCATCCTGAGCGGGACTTACCTCATTTGCTGACTTCGCTTTCCTTTGAACAAAACATCTTACCTCATCGCCTAACCTAGCACTAACTCAGACAACAGGATATTGCTACACGAAGATGTCTAATGTCAACAGAGAAATCCACTGAAACTCCTTTATTATGCCTACCCTAACTATGTTACCCGTCAGCTAACATATATATACCATGTCTAACCATATCTACCAACCATACGACTAACCTCCATAAGTAGAACTAATTCCAAAGTCTAAGAATAGCAACTAACACTTTTACTTACGACAACCCAATAACCCCCTTTATCAACGACACATATGTCACCAAGGCGGCCAGAGCTGGGCAAGTCAGGAGCCTGAGAGGCGCCAAATTTGGCGAGGTCAAGTGCCTGCCAGACGCAGGTGTGCCCGAAGTTAAGGCCCGGCACTTACTGCATTTTGCGCAAAGGGGCCCATTTATAATCTGTTGTTGATAACCCCAGATTTATTGTTAATAAATACAAGATCTTCCGGCTTGGATTTTATTTCGCCCGCATTAAGTCCACTTTATGTAACCAACAACCAACAACGGTTACAGGTGGTCATCTCTGTTGTCCCATAAGCACAGAAAGCATGCATGAATACTTTGTGTATCCACCTTGAAGTCCAAGGATGAGCCCAACGTCTCTAAAATCTCTACAGATCAACAATTTGTGTTCCTTTAAGTTGAGAGCAGATGACAGACGGTCCGTGCTTGTGAGTTTCATTTTAAGTAAATGTCCAACAGGAATCGATGAAAACTCATTTCCATTATTCAAAATTGTCTTGAGACTTCTGTAGAACGAGTCAATGAAAAATTTTCATTCCATGGCATCATATTTCAGACCCAATGATTTCATCAGGTCAGCAATATTGTTGTAGTAGACCAGTGAATTCGCTTCATCAAACGTGAACATTTTTCTAAATACTCTATTGCGGTCGCGATAGAAATAAAATGTTGTCCCTGGTACCAGAAGCCACATCTCTCAAACATGTAAACTCAATAGCTGAGCAGACTCCTTAGAAAGGTTCAGGTCTCATGTCAGATCGTTAAGTTCAACTTGTGTTAATGGCATTGGTCCGCCGTCCTCTTCTGACTTGTTGGCATCAAACTTGGTTGTATCTGTCGTCTCACTAGATTAGGGATCATAAATAGATTACATGGTAACATCAGGCTTAGGAACAGAAAAACTGGAGCCATGAAGGACTCATTTTATGGCAGAAAGAACACCAGGGCGTTCAGCATGGTGCTTGTTCTTGCAATTTATGCCTTTTAGATTTCTAATGTGGAAGTAGCAGTCGATGATGTGATCTTTCTCTTCTTTCTACATCAGCTGGACACAGAATAGCATACTTTTCTTTTTTTATTCTTCTTCCAAACCCAGAAGTTTCCCACACATGTTTTACAGCAGAGATGAGGAGCGAATGGCTTAGTCTGGTCTTCTAA
>NC_134791.1:50071917-50076917 GCF_046742065.1 Oratosquilla oratoria
AGGGGTATGGTGTGAATTCAGGGATGGAATGGGTGGAAATGATTTTATGCCTTTTCCTTTTTGGCTACCTCACTTGTAAGGGGCAAAAAGCCTTGTTATATGTATGTATATATATACATACATACATATATATATATATATATATATATATATATATATATATGTAATCAATAGACAATGAGTAATACCTAAAGAATACATGCGATTTTTGACTTGTATCTCAAGCATCCGGGTCTTCAGTTCCCCTTCTTCCAACTTTTACTATTCCTATGTACCTTCTCTTCTATACTTCCTCCTCGTCTTCTTTCTCTTTCTCCACCTCCTATTCTTTCCACATCTCTTCTCCCTCTCGTTCACCTCCTTTTTCTTACCTTCTCTCTCTTCTGCCCCCTTTCTACCCCCTCTGGCCTCTTTTCTCTCTGGTTCGACTACGCTCTGGGACAAACCTCTCGTGCTTCACGTCCTTCTTCTCTAACAACAAATATTTTTTCTCCCCACCCCCCTTTCTCTTGTTATCCTTCACTTCCTTCCCCCCTTGTTAGCAGTTTCCTTTCTCAGTGTTCCTTCCCCTTTCGTCTCTCTTTTTCTTTATCATTCAATCTTTACCACGCTTGGATCGTTCACCCTCCATCCTTCTCCCTTTTCTTCCTAATTATCATTTTCGTCCCTCTATTTTCTTAAAAGTTTTTGCTACATTACTTATCCCCTTAGCAATTCTGTCATTTTCACATTCTCTCGTCTCTTTAAATGTCTTCCATTCACTCCTATTCTCCTCCTCATCCTCCCTTTGTTTTACTTTTTGCATTCATCTCTTGAGCTCTCCCCTCATCCACTTTTCTCTTAAACGTTATCTTCACCCATTCTTCACTTCCTTTTCTCTTCTCCTGCCGCCAAAATTCCCAATATGTTCCGCCTACGTCCATCCCACTCTCATCCCACTTGTCCAGCGGATTCCATGAGGCAATTCACTCTGCTCTCACACGTGGCCCCAACACACTTTTACTTTATTTCCTTAATTTCACTTATCTTATTCATTACGTCTTTTATTTATTCTAATTAGTTTCTTTCCCATTTCCTCGTTAGCCAAAAGATTCATAGTTTATAATTCATACTTTATCATTTTATACCTATTTGTCCCTCATGTCTTAGAAATTATCAGGACAAATTATTTTCTACTTAAATGTTCTTCATATATATATACATATATATATATATATATATGTATATACATATATACATATATGCATATATATATATATGTATATATATATATATATATATATATATATATATACATATACATGTATATACATATATAATCACAAAGAACCCACAGTGGGAATAAAAAAGAAACTTTAGAAGAATGTGTAACTTATATATTTCGGCTAATAGCTATAGCCCTCTTCACTTTCCTGAATAGGGCTATAGCTATTAACCAAAATATAGAAGTTACACATTCTTCTAAATTTTCCTTTTTATTCCGACTGTGGGTTCTTCGTGATTATTAATTAGATATGTGCCACAACATTTTGTCAAAGTGATATATATATATATATATATATATATATATATATATATATATATATACCTGTATATACATATGTATGTATGTATATATATATAAAAATATATATGTAAATATATATATATGTAAATACATATATATATATATATATGTACATACAGTATATACAAATACATATATATATATATATATATATATACATATATGTATGTATGTATAGATATACAAATACATATATACATAAACATATATATATATACATATATGTATATATATATATATATACACACGGAGTTAAACACAACAGCATTTTGGCACTGGTTAATCTTCTTACTGAGATTTTCAATTTTCCTTACAGTAGGTCTCATTTCAGGAGGGTGGGCAAATACAAGCCTTCCAAATTCTTCCATATTTAATTTAACGTTTCGACTTCAGGGAGTCATCTTCAGAATGGTTACAAGAGAAAAGTCACAATTTTCAAAGCTACATGATTCACAATTGACAATGGTGTACAGACAACATGGGTTTAAATATGGGCCGCTTGGGAACGGTGCATGGTTCGTGGTCCGTTACGTAGCCGGATACTACGTCTTGGAAGGGAAGGGGGAGGAGGAGGGGGAGGAGGAGGGAGAGGGGGGGAGTCAGGTAAGGTAGGTCTTCTCGCTGGGTCACCACGCTGGTCATGTGGGGGTTGGTGAGGTGTAGGAGGGGGAGGGGGAGAGGAAGGAGGTGGGTGTTGCTGTTGTTGGGCTGCAAATCTCGTGGAAGAATTAAATAGCGGGATGGCGGAAATCATATTACATTGAATATTAATAATTGGAGCTCTCTCCCTAATGTGGATGGCTTCAAGCATTTTTAGTTCCTTAATTTTGGCACAGTGTGCAACTATCCTAGTGTTATCCACGATTGTCTTCCTATCGATTAAAGCCTGGTGGTATTGGAGGTGGTGTTGTTTAATTGCTCCTTGTTGTAAATGTAGGGACAACCGTCTACTCAGTTGGCATGTCGTGAACCCAATGTATGAAGAATTACGAGGTGCGCAGCCCCCAGTTTTACAATGATATTCATAAATGACATTGGTTCTCGATAATATGCCGCCATTGCCAGACAGATTGTTTTTCACAACAAGGGAGCAGGTACGGGGGTTGTCATAGAATATGATAACTTTTAAGTTATCGTAATCACCTATTGGCTTACAATTTCTATGTATGATGTCTTTCATGTGTTTCTCATCATGGCGGTACGAACTACAATAAATATTCTGGTAAAATACGGTAACGGTCTTGGCTTGGTCCGGTGTATTCACAGCAACTTTACGTTCTAGCAAATCCTTAGATACACTATCAAAGTCTTGATTAGAATAACCGTTATTTACTAGCATCTGGCGCAGGTAAGTAAGTTCTAAGTGGAGCATATGCCAAGAGGAACAAATGGAAATTGCCCGCCGGACATATGCTCTAATAACGCCTTTCTTATAATTACGAGAACATTCACCAAGACCGTTCATGCATTTACCGCTATCCGTGGGCTTGCGATATACCGTAGTATTAAATTTGTTAGATGTCCCATCCACCAAAACATCTAGAAAAGGGATCTTATTATTAACATTAAGCTCTATAGAAAATCGTAGCCCTGAAATGGCTTGGAGATTAGATCTGAGCTCTTCTAGTAAATGCACATCAGAAACACAAACAAAGATATCATCAACATATCTCAGATATAAATGTGGTTTCGTGGTTAGGGAATGTAAGGCTTCAGTTTCTATGTGAGACATAAAGGCTTGAGCATAAAGGACCCCCAAGGGAGAGCCCATGGCAACGCCATCTATTTGGACAAAAAGTTTACCTTGAGGACATTTGAAAGGGGCTTCGGTAGTGCAAGCAAGAAGCATCTCCTTCATGATAGTTAAAGGCATTTTAGGTGGTGGTAGTGTCGGGTGATGGTAAACATAGTCGAGAATAATCTCAGTAGTTCTTAAAACTGGAATGTTCGTGAAGAGACTGTGGGCATCGAGGGAAGCCATAATTCCTACGGGGTTGTTACTCCTAAGCACATCAATGAACTCGTCAGTAGATCTGAGTGAATAAGTGGTAGGGATAAATGGGGTAATTATATTATTCAAACGCTTAGCTAAGGAGTATGTGGGGGTGGGGGTCTGAGAAATAATGGGCCTCAGAGGATTACCAGCCTTATGGGTCTTGACATTACCATAAAAATAACCAGGGGCATAATCACCAGTAATCAAATCAAATTTTAGGTCACCATTAACAGCATTCACAACATTGATCAGGGAATTAACCTTAGATTTAAGATGACAAGTGGGGTTCCGGGAGATTGGTCTGAACTTAGAACGATCCTGTAAAATATCAGAACATTTAGAAAAATAGGTGTCACGGTCAAGAATGACATAAGACAAGGCTTTATCAGCTCTGCGGATGACGATGTTTTCATTATTACGGAGTTGCTCGGCGGCTTCGCGCAGACGGGGAGTGAGAAGTCCAGGGGAATGCCGGTGTCGGGTTTTGGTACTTTCAGCCTGGAGTTGCTCCTGGAGGTCTGGGTCAACGGAGATTTTACCTTCACGCTCCAAGCTACACAACCTATCATACAAAAGAGCAATTTGTGTTTTCTTATTAACAAGGTTAAATTTGGGATTCAGATGGCAATTGATCCCCAAGTTCAAAAATTCAACCTGCGCTTCAGTCAACACTTCACTGGAAAGGTTGATGAAGCTGTCCGAAGGTTTTGGGATAGCCATATTATCGAGAACCAATGTCATTTATGAATATCATTGTATAACTGGGGCTGCGCACCTCGTAATTCTTCATACATTGGGTTCACGACATGCCAACTGAGTAGACGGTTGTCCCTACATTTACAACAAGGAGCAATTAAACAACACCACCTCCAATACCACCAGGCTTTAATCGATAGGAAGACAATCGTGGATAACACTAGGATAATTGCACACTGTGCCAAAATTAAGGAACTAAAAATGCTTGAAGCCATCCACATTAGGGAGAGAGCTCCAATTATTAATATTCAATGTAATATGATTTCCGCCATCCCGCTATTTAATTCTTCCACGAGATTTGCAGCCCAACAACAGCAACACCCACCTCCTTCCTCTCCCCCTCCCCCTCCTACACCTCACCAACCCCCACATGACCAGCGTGGTGACCCAGCGAGAAGACCTACCTTACCTGACTCCCCCCCTCTCCCTCCTCCTCCCCCTCCTCCTCCCCCTTCCCTTCCAAGACGTAGTATCCGGCTACGTAACGGACCACGAACCATGCACCGTTCCCAAGCGGCCCATATTTAAACCCATGTTGTCTGTACACCATTGTCAATTGTGAATCATGTAGCTTTGAAAATTGTGACTTTTCTCATGTAACCATTCTGATGATGACTCCCTGAAGTCGAAACGTTAAATTAAATATGGAAGAATTTGGAAGGCTTGTATTTGCCCACCCTC
>NC_134791.1:50086917-50099417 GCF_046742065.1 Oratosquilla oratoria
CTAGTTTATTTCTCTCGGCTCTGAAGTTGAATTTAGCTGTGCATCCTTCCATTCTATGGTCACTACCTATGTTGACTTTATTTATCACCGTAACATTGCTAACGCTTTTGCTCTCATCTCCTAATATGAAGTCTATTTCGTTCTTTGTTGTTCCATTTGGACTTCTCCACGTCCATTTACGACCTACACGCTTTTGAAAGAAAGTGTTCATTATCCCCATATTGTAGTTCTCTGCAAAATTGACTAACATCTCACCTCTGTCATTTCTTTCACCTACTCCAAACTTCCCAATGCACGTCTCATCTCCCATCTTTTTCCCTACTTTAGCATTAAAGTCTCCTATTACCAAAGTGTACTTACTTTTTTCTTGATCCATTACTTGACTTAAATCATCATAGAAGGACTCAATTTCCTCGTCTGAACTCTGTGAAGTTGGTGCATAAACCTGAACTATTTTCAGAGTGTACCTTTTACACAGCTTAATCACAATCCAAGCTACCCTGTCCGATAAACTACTGAATTTGATTACGTTACCCGCAACCTCTCGGTTGATCAAGAATCCTACTCCACTACATCTTTCTTTGTCCTTACCTCTATAGTAGAACAGGTGGTGACCATCTTGTAATTGTATCAGCTTTTCTTCCGTTCTTCGGACTTCGCTCAGTCCTACGATGTCCCACTTGATGTTGTCTAGTTCTTCCATTAAACTCTCCAGTCTGTGGTCTTCTGAGAGACTTCTTACGTTGTAAGTATAGATCTTCATTTTCTTCATGTTCTTTAATGTCCAAGACTTAGATCTGCTTGGACTGCAAAGAGGAGAATGGAGAGATCAATGATGGGAATAACACTGAGTGACCGAAAGAGAGCAAGTTGGGTGAGAGAGCAGACTAGAGTGAAAGATATTGTGGAAGCAGTAAAAGAGAGGAAGTGGAATTGGGCAGGTAAGTTGGTGCGAACGACTGATGAGCGATGGAGCAAATGCATTACTGAATGGACGCCACGAGATAGGAAGCGTGGAAGAGGGAGACCAGACAGATGGTGGAGAGACGAGATCGAGAAGTTTGCAGGAGTGACGTGGCAGAGAGTGGCACGGTCGTGTGAATTATGGAATGCTATGAAGGAGGCCTTTGTTCAGCAGTGGACTCAGGATGGCTGATTTGATTGATATATATATATATATATATATATATGTATACACACACACACACATATATATGTACATATATATACATATATGTATATATATAAATACATATATATATATATATATACATACATATACAGATATATATATATATATGTATATATATATACCTATATATAAATATGTATATATATACATACCCCGACATATATATATATATATATATATATATATATATATATGTATATATATACACATATATACAAACATATATATATATATATATATATATATATATATATATGTATGTATATATATATTGTCACCCTTCACTGCCTCCTCTTCCCAGCTATTTCTTTATTCCTTTCTATTTCTCTCTTTGGTTTTCCTCGTCCCGGATTTCTATGTTTGGCGCATGTGGATCCAGAGGCAGACATATAAAGACTGACAGAAAGACAGGCAGAAAAAAAAATTGAAAAAGGATGATTCATATATTTTCTACATTCTTTCTTTCAGTCTATCTTTATCTGTCTATCTGCCTCTACATTCGCATGCACCTAACATATCAGTCCAGGACGAGGAAAATCAAAGAAAGAAAGGAATAAAGAAATAGCAAGGAAGAGGAGGAGGTAGTGAGGGGTGACAAAATAGAAAGGGAAGTGAGAGTGAGGGTCCACGAGAGGATACAACAGGATGACAAACTCAAAGAAAGTGAAGAAAGATGGAAAAGAGAAAACTGCTGTGAAAGAGAAGCGTGGCAGAGGATAGTGAAAGAGAGGAACGAGGAAGAAAAGAAGAAAAAAGAGAGAAAATGATAATAATGAAGAGAAAAGAATATAATATGAATAAAGAATAACATATTAGGACTATAAAAAAAGAAGAATATGAAAAGTTACATATGGAAAATTGGAAAGCTTAGAAAACAAGAATAAAGGGAAAGAACGAACAGAAGAGAAGTTCGAACCAGAGAGAGAAAGAGAGAGAGAGAGAGAGAGAGAGAGAGAGAGAGAGAGAGAGAGAGAGAGAGAGAGAGAGAGAGAGAGAGAGAGAGAGAGAGAGAGAGAATAGTGAGTGTGTGTGTGTGTGTGTGTGTGTGTGTGTGTGTGTGTGTGTGTGTGTGTGTGTGTGTGTGTGTGTGTGTGTGTGTGTGTGTGTGTGTGTGTGTGTGTGTGTGTGTGTGTGTGTGTGTGTGTGTGTGTGTGTGTGTGTGTGTGTGTGTGTGTGTGTGTGTGTGTGTGTGTGTGTGTGTGTGTGTGTGTGTGTGTGTGTGTGTGAGTGTGTGTGTGTGTGTGTGTGTGTAGATAAATAACAAAACTGACACGTTATCCAATGATATGTTGGTTGCCACTAAGAATAAAAGAAACACGAAATTTCTAAGCGCTTTCATGTATTTCACATCATTAGGGGGAATATAGATGAAAATGATGCAAATTAAAGATGAATAGTTTAACCAGGAATATTAATAAAAGAAACTATGTTGGGAAGGCTAACATAGTTGACTGACTAGGAGAAATCCTCAACGTAAATGAACAGTAACTGTCATAGCCTATATTCAATTCAAAAAGTCGCAGTTCAAGTATAGATTTAGATCGACATAAGAATTAATAATGAATATATCTTAATAGAATTCCCAATCTGCATGCAAATATTACCAATGATGAAACTATCTGACTTATACGAGCCACTACTAATGTTTACATCTTCAGAATGCGTAACGAAACTGTTCACTATGATATTTCGTTTGACAATTGATTTAGATGATAAAATGGGTGGAGCTTTAGTCTACCTAATACAGTGACTAAATGTACTTGATTCTCGTACTGTTCTGACACTATTCTTGTGTTGTTTAATCCTAGCTGAATATCCTTTGCCTGTTTGCCAGAGGTAAAACTTTCACAATCTCTACAGGAGATATTGCATATGCAGCCACTTGAAATTATTGGTGAATCATTAATTAGTAATGTCTTGAATAAATAGGTTATTATTTACCACTTTCTTAATCTATGTTTTAATCACTGAAAGGTAATACTTGAAGGTTCTTTGTGCTGCAGGGAGGCCTGGGATAAGTTCTATAAAGAGGTCTTAGATGATGCAAGACAGTTATTTAAAAACATTTTAGAGTACTTCAAGTTCAAATTGACATTGGAAATATATCAAATTTCCTCATCATTAAATTCAGGGCTGCATACACGGAAACACGTAAAAACATGGAAGAAAATAATGAATGTTTTATTTGTGATAAACCGAATGATATATATATATACATACATATATATATATATATATATATATATATATATATAAATATATATATATATATACATATATACATATCTATATATACATATATATGTATGTATATATATGAAAAACTTTCATAGGTTTCCAATATATATATATATATATATATATATATATATATATATATATATATATAAATGTATATATATTCCGGGAGCTTTTTTCCCCTAACAAGAGAGGTAGCCAAGTCTGAGGGACGTACCTATTACAACCCATTTCATTTCCCTCCACCACCCACTCCTCCCTTCCCATCTCAGCTCCTCATGGATAATGGGTCATCCCTGCATCCGCCAACTTTCCTAGGTCAAACACAATGCAGCAAGATACAGTACATCCACAGCAAGGCCGTTTCACTTAATCGGCGACCCCCCTCTCCGTCCCCTCATCCAGAAACAGAGAAGACGGGGAGAAATCCCTTCGGGCTGTGTCAAAATATCATTCACACATAATCACTCTATACGTTTCACCCCCTTCGTTGTACAACAGTATCATCCATACATAGTCACTCTCCACTCATCCCTATGTCCTGCCTTCTCCCTTCCTTGTTCAAAAGACATTCACCTGTTCCTCAGCGCTTCCTTCACCCCATCCTTTCATCTCATTCTTCGTCGTCCCCTCAAGTTCCCTCCATTCACCTCCTTCTTCTACACCTCTTTTACCAACCTTTCAACCCTCCTTTCCATGAGTCCAAACCATGTGTATTCTTTTCTACTCCCGCTCTCCTCCATATATTTCTATTTCTCACTCTATCCAACACAGTAACTCGTACAATATTTCTCAAACATTTAATCTCAAACACATTTAAAATTTTCTTCTCTGCCTCTCATAAATTCCAAGTCTGCTCCATACAGTACCGTGGACACAATCACCTAGTAATACAATCTCCTCTTTGCATCCATTCCCAGTTACCTATTCATCATAACACTTTTTAATCCCCAAAGTCATTTGCTTGCTTCTATCCATCTTCATCCTACCTTCACCTCCACTACCCCATTTTCTACCTCATGTGACCCCAAATACCTAAAGCTATCCACTTCTTCCAGCATATCTCCTTTTAGATTTACTCCCAACTCACTGCCACCCTTACATCTCATCACCTTACTTTTAACCACATTAACCTTCAACTTTCTCCTATTGCATACCTTTCCAAATTCTGTCACTAACATCCTTAACCCTTCCTCTGATCTTGCCACAAGCATAGTGTCGTTAGCAAACAACAACTGGCTCACCTCCCGCTTCTCTCTATTATCTTTAACCATCTCCGGTCATGGCGACATGACACGTCCCTGATGCAGTCCCACTTTTACCTCAAACCACTTGCTCTCTCCATTCCCCAGTCTAACACAGGCTCTACTACTAACGTAAAAACTCTTGACTGACCTCCCACAGTATCTTCCTATCTACCCTATCGTAAGCCTTTTCCGAACCCAAACAGGCACAAGAAAAATCCTTACTTTTTCCTGAAGCTTTCTCACATATCTGTCTTACCACAAAAAGCTGATCTACTCAACCCCTACCTTTCCTAAACCAACTACTATTCCTCACCAATTACTTCCTCTGTACATCTCTTAATCCTCTCAATTGAACTTATTACTTTCGCTATGAATAAGGCAATTTAAAAATGGCAATTTACAGTTGTTTTCTAATTCTACAGTAGATTTATTGGAGAGAAACAGGTTATTAAGAGATTATAAAAATGCATCAAAATTATCCGTACTTGGCCACAGGCAAAGAACATGATCAACATACTTTACCAATAAGCATTAAATGGCAAAATTTTATACTTATTAGAAAATTAAATTACTAAAAGAAAGGAAAAGAAGATTGTCAATTGCCTCTATCCCCTGTGGTAGGGTAAAATTGTACTGAGGGGAGTTGAGTAATATACATTACTCAGGTCAGGTCAAACTGGGGTAGCTGCTTCAAACAGTAAGATGGCGATTGGTTATGATTCAGTGATCAGCGCATACGTAGTAGAATTGTAGACCTAGAGAATACTATTGAAACCCTTGTGGAAGAGAACCGAGTTCTTCGTTCAAAGGCCCAAAACATGGACGACAAACCGTGCTTGTAACCTGGGCGGATAACGGTGACCAATAAAACACGGAGAAGTGGTAGGAAGCGCTCACCAGGCCCGCTTGAATGCAGGAACTCTTTTCAAGTTCTTGCGGATCTACAGGTAAGGTTTTGGTTGTAGGGGATAGCCAGATGAGATGTTTAGATAGGGCTCTTTGTGACAAAGATAGGATGCATAGGACTCAGGTGTGTTTCCCCGGGGAAGGGATAGGGGATGTCAGAGGCAGAATTGATGAGTGTATGGTCGGGGAAGGTGAGATATTTATTGTTTGTTTGAATACACAAGGGAATGACATAGGTAAGTTAGGGAGTAAGGAATTATTTCCACGGTTCCGGGATGCTCTAGATAAGATTAAGGATAAGCGAGGGGTTTTCTATTGTATGCGGAATCCTTCCGAGGCGTAAAGTTGGATTATTACAATAAATTGTAGGATGGCAAATCATTGTAATGCCGATGGATGGGCTTTTTTTTTTTTTTTTTTACAACTGGGATCGCTTTAATAGCAAGACTTGTCTATATACAAGGGACGGGGTGCATTTGTCACCCAAAGGATTTCGGCTCCTTGCTGAGTCCCTTGAATGAGAAGTGGGTATTCATATCATCTCGGTGATTAAGATACACACCATCTTTGGCAACCAAATTGCTTAGTCCATAACATATGACATATGGGTCCACAAACCGCATGCCATGAGGAACACACATATCCTGAAGTCACTCGTTAATGGCTATTGCCTTGCTCAAGGCTAGGCAAGATGCTTCTCATTTACTAGCCGTTTATTCTTCGCACCAGAGAAGCATCGCACTATCCGTTTTGGTCCACGAACTGCACCAAAATATTTCTTCTGTTCTCTAGTGAGTGAGTCACCAACTAGTAGAGAAGTCTCTATAAGCGTAAAAGTAAATCATACCGGTTAGTGGTTTCAACAACAGAAGAAGGGAGATGGGGTTTTGGTCTGGAACCTTTACCCTTCTTTACGATTCTCCACTCACCAACAACTTCTTCAGAGTCATTATCAATACTTGAAGTTGCTACTGTAGAGGACTTCTTATTACTGCTTTTTCTTGTACTCTTTGCTCTTATATCCTTGTTACAGACATTTTCACTGTTGGCTCTCTTACTATCGTCCCTCTGAGCAGTTTTCAGTGCATCCATCTCTCTTAACAAGGTATTAATGGTGCACTCTCAACTGCTCGATTCTTTCTCCAGAAATACTACTCTGCTCTGGAGAGCAGAAACTACTTCATCATATTGTCTCTGTATGAAACAGAAGAGGCATGTATTTGCAAATCCTTGCTAGTCCGCAAATTCTGTAGTCCGCCAATGA
Source organism: Oratosquilla oratoria (assembly GCF_046742065.1). Taxonomy (NCBI): domain Eukaryota; kingdom Metazoa; phylum Arthropoda; class Malacostraca; order Stomatopoda; family Squillidae; genus Oratosquilla; species Oratosquilla oratoria. The sequence goes on from NC_134791.1 coordinate 50,093,765, forward strand.
GAGCGAGAGAGATAACGAGCGAGCGAGAGAGAGAGAGAGAGAGAGAGAGAGAGAGAGAGAGAGAGAGAGAGAGAGAGAGAGAGAGAGAGAGAGAGAGAGAGAGAGAGAGAGAGAGAGAGAGAGAGAGAGAGAGAGAGAGAGAGAGAGAGAGAGAGAGAGAGAGAGAGAGAGAGAGAGAACGAGCTAGAGAGAGAGAGAGAAAGAGAGAGAGAGAGAGAGAGAGAGAGAGAGAGAGAGAGACAGATAGATAGATAGATAGATAGATAGATAGATAGATAGATAGATAGATAGATAGATAGATAGATAGATAGATAGATAGATAGATAGACAGATAAATAGATAGATAGATAGATAGATAGATAGATAGATAGATAGATAGATAGATTGACATATAGATAGATAGATAGATAGATAGATAGATAGATAGAGAGAGAGAGAGAGAGAGAGAGAGAGAGAGAGAGAGAGAGAGAGAGAGAGAATCATACCTTTATATTGATTTAGAGAAAGTGTACAGGAGGGAGCGAAAGAAAGAAGGAAAGCAAAGAAAAATGGATGACAGCAGAGTTAAGGAATGGCCGGTTCCCACGGTATAAACCCCTCCAGACAGAGATTAAAGAATTATGCCAGTAATCATATTTCACAAAGCCCCTGTGACCCCTCCCTTCAGCTTCACCTTTACCCAGCCACCCTATCCCCCAGATCCCCTCTCCTAGCCTCACCAGCCCGTCCCCGGCCATCACCCTCTCGCAGTAAGCTAGCTTAGTCCGTCGGGCACCAGACGGAAGGCGTGGACTAGCATGGCTTTTGCTCTTCACAGCATGGGTCAGAATCCGAAATACATGTAGAAAAGAAAAATAGCGATAGAGATGAATTTGGAGACCTTGTTCATCTCTCTGAAACCCTTGTTGTCCCTTCCCTTCGCTTCCTTTCTTTTTCCCCTAACTTGCTTTCCCATTATTCCTGTAGATCTTTTCCCTCCCATAATGTTCAATTCTTTTTCACGTATTGTTCCTTTCATGTTATTTTGAGAGACCACATCTTACACATCCCACATTTCCCTTCCCACTCCTTCATTTTTCCTTACTTTTCCTCCCTCTTTTATTAATTAGATACCCTTGGTGCTCTACTTAGCTTAGGTTTATCTTGCTATGCCCTTAACTATCCACTCATTACCTTCCTTAAATTATTCTGCTTTTACATGCTTACAAGACCTTTCCTTTACAAAATTCTTTGCATTCTCTTGGATTTAGTTTCTCTTACTTTTTCTAACCATTTCATCACTGCTGAGGTATATTCTTTCTTCTCTTCTTACACCTTCCCCATCCCATTGTAGGTACTTTTTCCTTTTGATCCATTATTATCTGATTTTGCTCTCTTTCTGTCATTCATATACATCAAATTTCTTTCCCAAACATATTCTTCTATATAATTTCTTCTAAGAGCTCTTTATCTGTTATCTACTCATTTAATCAAAATAGAATTCCTAGTCCTCTCATTTCATCCCAGTTGGCCTCCTTCTAAAACACAGTGATATCGTTCTTTTATCAAACCCTACCACGGGGCCACAGGAAAAATACCTGGAAATTTAGAAGTGGTAAATGATAGATTGAAGGATGCAGCAAAAAGGAAACACAGCAATTCGAACAGATAGAAAACGTAAGATTCTCCTTAATCTAAAGATTTTTTTCTCTTATACTGGTGAATGATTTGTGGGTTTGGTCCGTATATATGCCTAAAAATAAGAAAATAATGGATTATATACCTTCAAATGATATCACAAAGGCTACAGATGCTTCTACATATCCCTGAATAAGTCTTGTTCCATTGTACTAAGTTCGAAGCACACGGCGCTGCTCAGATGAAGAAAAGCTCCTCATACATAAAACCTCTATATTAAAGCGTTGGTACGAAAATTTCCAAACCCTCTTCAGTGAAAACCATATAGTTCATGACGTTGCAGAATACTGCATACCTCAACAACTAGTGAAGGTAAAACTAGATGATCATTCAACACCACAAGATTTGTAAAACCGGTGAGCATCCGAAGACTGAAAAGACAATATGAGTAATACCGCCTCCACACGGTCGAGCTGTGCCTGGCAGATTTTGCCCTTATCGGCCAAAGTCTGCAGACTCTGCCCACGAAGGTGTCCACACGGCTGACGATGGTGATTGGAGGTTAGTTGGCCGCAAGCAGAGGTTGGGAGTGAGTGGTTCAGTGCGGTATGATAACCATGGTTCCCGCCATACTTGGAAAGAATGTAGCACTTTACAGTATTATAATTGCTACCTACATTAAAAAGAAAAACAAGAAATCACGGAGACATGTCTGGTGCCGGGAGTGGTTACAAAAACGTGATTTAATGGGCAGCTCAGTGACAATCCTGCGTGAATCGCTAACTTTGCTCGCACCTCACCACGTGCGTTTGGCAGCGATATCAACTCTTCATCCACTGCCCGCAAATGGCGCGGGGAACGGAAAGTTTGTTGGTTTTTCCCGCTAAAATTGTCCGTTGTCGAGCAAAGCCCTCGTGCCCGGTGGACAGCGCTCGACAGTGTGGACGTGGCATAAGACACGGCAGCAGAGATATGGAAGCATGTGGTCTCGCACTGCACATCAAATTACACAAACTCTTCACCTGCTTCCGGAAGCAGGACAATCCTTCCCAAACCATTAGAAACGCAGTGATTATCACGTTTTATGTGAACAAATGGAAAAATCAGAATACTCCAGCTATAGAAGGATAATCCTGTTCTTCACTTTTGTGAAAAATCACGGATCCTCTTGAGTGGATTAGTAACAGCCATCGCAAAGGAACATCATTCAAAAAGTCAATGAGGATTTAGAGGCAGTAGTAGTAAATAGACAGGGTGTTCGTCCTTCATCACCTCAAGAAGTGTCTTAAGCAAAACAAAGGACTGTATTTAACTTTTATATACCTGGCAAAAGCGTTCGGTAATGTGGACAGGAAAAGAACTTAGTCAATCATGGAACATCTTGGTAATACGGCAGAGTTCCTAAATGTGGTCATTCAGCTTTGCAAAGTCCAAATTAGTTAGGTCAGAATGAACAAACTCCACTTACTTTCTTTACTAATCTTTAATGGAGTGAAACCTGTTTGTGATTTTGCACCAGCTTTATAGCATAATTTTCATCATGACGATCTAACAGATCCATGCTGTTCTTGATGACGATAACGGCATCTGCATTCGTTAGTTAACAAGCCTATTTATCCCGATGCGCCTGCGATCCCGCACAAAGATAATGAATCAGTAGTTCCAAATGATGTTTGCTGATGAAGACGATCTTGCTCCCTGGACGGATACATCCACCCAATGCATCATGTCTTGATCTGCATAAGTCATGCAACTCTTCGAACTTCAAGTCAACACAAAGAAGACCGAGATGCTTCACCAACCTGCACTCAAGAAAGTGTGTCGCCTTCCTTACATCTACCTAAAGGAGAATAATGTAAAAATAGTCCACCAGTTCACTTACCATTTCCTTTTATGCTAAGCTGGACAAAGATATTGACAGTAGGCTGGTTAGATAGAATCGAGACTTTGGTAGACAGTAGAAACAAGTGTAAAGAAGCAAATGCTTCAAGAATGTCATCAAAATTACTATGTGCAAAATTGTTGTGCTGACCATTCTCTTATATAACCCCAAGAAATTGGTGAATTATAGACATCGCATATATCTCTTCGAGAGCTTCCATCAGTGTTGCCCCCGTGCCATCCTCAGAATTTACTAGCGTGATTTTTTTACCGACGCCAAGGTCTTCCCCAGCACCGAGGCGATATTGCTGAAGACACACCCATAATAGGTAGGTGTAAGCCAGCGTTTCTTAACCTGGGGTGCTAGCACCCCCAGGGGGTGCTGGGGAAGGTCACATACGCCTTTACTTTATCTTTATAGTAACCAGGTATTAGCCAATGGTAGGGGGTGCTGGACTGTTTAGGCCTGACCAAAAGGGAGGTTGAGGTCGAAAAAGGTTAAGAAACGCTGGTGTAAGCGGAGGACCACCATGCTCTGTACTAGCTGTCCGCTAGACACTACAACAGAGGTGAGCCTCGGAAAATATTCGAAGATTGCCTAAAATCTTTTCCCAACTCATGCCACGACGACCTCAGAGATTGGTCAGTTCTGGCCGTTGACCGTGAAGGATAAAGATGCATCATTCACTAGCCTGTCTCATATTTTGAAGATGCTCTGCAGCAGAGTCAGATTAGAGGACAAGAGGAAAAAACCAATGCTAAACTAGTGTTGAAACACGACCTCGAGCAGCGATGTTATTTAGCAAAGCGTTCGACAGGGTTCTCCACCATAGACTACTGAATAAAGTCAAACCCCATGACATAGGAGGAAAACTGTCTAAACGAATTAGAGCATGAATTATTGACAGAAAACAGCGGGTCACCATAAACGGTGTAAAATCCAAGAAGGGGGAGTGTTATTAGTGGAGTTCCTAGGGCTCGATTTTGGGTTCCTTATCATTCATTGTTTATATCAATGACTTGAATAATGAGATCATTAGTGATGTTAATAAATTTGCGGACAACACTAAAATAGGACGCCATAATAGGTCAGAAGCCTGCATACTGCAGGAAGATCTTAACAAATGAGTCAAGGGGTTAAACATGGGTAGTGTACACAAGGTCATCATATTAAGACAACGGGACAGGACTCGCAAGAATGGATTTAAATTGGACAAATTTAGAATTGAAAAGAAAATAGGTAAGAATTTGTTTACAAATAGAGCGGTTAATAAATGGAATAGATTTAGTAGCCATGTAGTGAGTGCTGATTTTTTTTTTTAAGAGGTTAGACAGATTTATTAATAGAGATGATAAGTGATAATGAACACAGATCTGCCTAGTGTAAGCCTTATGGTCTTTTGCAGTCTCTTTGCCACCAGTAAGCCTGCAGACACTTTCATGAATAATTTGCGAAGCCATGCCAGGATATGAATTACGGCAGGTGATAAAGTATCAAAAAACAAATTCCTACAAATTAAAAATAATTTGATAATGAACTACTGTATATCCTCAGCGTTTATTTATGTTTTATACTTCCTGCCAGTTGGCGATTTTATTCAGCCGATGGAAGCTTCCTATGATACAAAAGGATTAAGATAGGAACTACATTGAGTAAAACACATGACCATGGGAAAATTCATTGATAAACTATATATATATATATATATATATATATATATATATATATATTTATATATATATATATATATACATATATATACATATATATATATATACATATATATATATATATATATATACATATACACATATATATATATATATATATATATATATATATATATATATATATATATATATGAAAAACTCCAGTTGCACAGCATTCCATTATTATTTTTTTATTTTTCCTTCCAAAAGTACTATATATAAGATGTTGCACAATATTGTTCATAAATAGACAGAAAAACGAACAGTGAGTTATACCAGAGGAATGTTTCCTGGAAATTACCCAGGATTTAGACTATATCCTAATATGCATCGCAACAAGAAGGGAACCGGTTTAGGGCATTCTGTCGAGATAAATGTTCTTTCGTACAAAAGCTGATTGATGTCATTGTCAATTCATCTAGGACAGTCATTCGCCTTACTATTT
>NC_134791.1:50124417-50136917 GCF_046742065.1 Oratosquilla oratoria
AAAACCAATTCTTAATGACATAAAGAAATTAATCTACACAACCCCTACTTGTCCTAAAAGCAAACTGTTCCTCAGCAATTACTCCCTCTGTTCCTCTTCTAATCCTCTCAATCAAGACCCTCCTATAAGCCTTTCCAACTACATTCAACAAGCTGATCCATCTGAAACTACTACACTCACACTTGTCCCCCTTTCCCTTGTAAAGCGGAACTATACAGCACTTCTCCAGTCCTCCGGCACTCTACCCTCTTTTAAACAAACACTGAATTACCTCACCAGCCAGTCCACCATAATTGTATCTCCTTTCTTCAGACATTATGCATAGCATCCATCTTACCTACTTTCATCATCTTAATAGCTGCTTTCACTTCATCTTTCTCTATTTCTCCTCCATTTTCAACACTCATCATGGTCATTTTCTTAGCGCTTCCCACTGCAACTACCTTTCCCTCCCTATCCTCCTTCACATTTAGCAACTTCCTAAAATACTCTGCCCACCTTCCTCTCACTCCCTTCTCTTCCATTATCATCTCTTCATCTGCACCTTTTACCATTTCTTCTCTACTTGATTCACCTCCTCATCCTCTTTTAATTTCTTTCCAAAACATCAGCTTATTATTTTCAATTTCAAAGTTTTCTGTCATACTCTTACCCCATTTCACATTTGCTCTCCACTTTGCTTCCTTTATCTTATGCTGAACTTCCCTTCTCTTTAATTTGTACCTCTCATACGATTCCCTCGTCCTAATTTGTAGCCAATCTATGAATGCCTGCTTCTTCTCTTCTACACCCTTCTTTGGTTCCTCATCCCACCACTCACTTCCCTTCCTTCTATTTCCTCCCGCCTTCCTTGTTCCACACACCATCTTTACACACCTTATGGCTCCGTCCTTGATCCATCCCCATTCCTCCTCCACTCCTAGTTCTACTCTATCCTTCACTCCCTCCCACTCCTCTCTCAGCCTCTTCTTATACTCCTCCTTTTATTTCGCATTTAAGCAGTTCACTCTAAGTACCTCCCTACCTTCTGCCCTTTTCCTCTTTCTCCACCTATTCTTCACTCTCAATTTACCTTCCACCAGAAAATGATCTGATATTCCCCCACTCTCTCCCCTTAGAACTTGTACATTCTTAACTCTTCCTACCATACTCCTGGTCACCACTATATAGTCCATTAACGTTCTATCCGCCACCCTTCCATCCACCACCCTCTCCCATGTGTACTTATGCTTGACTTTCTTCCTAAACACTGTATATGCTATCACCAACTCTCTTTTATGACACATCTCCACCATCAATTCTCCACTTTGATTTTTGCCTGGAACTCCATACTTCCCAATCACTCCGTCCATTGGTTTGTTTCCTACCCTAGCATTAAGGTCTCCCAATACAACTACATTGACATTTCTCCCTAATCCCTCTACGCACTCATTTATATCTACCCAAAAAGCCTCCCTTTCCTCTATGTTCTTCTCACTACCAGGCCCATACGCACTTACAAAAACCCACATAACCCTTCCCAGCTTCACCTTCATCCACTTCAACCTTGATGAAATCTCCTTCCACTCCTCTACACCCTTATTATCTCTTCACTTACTAGTTTAGCCACCTCTTCTCTCCCTCGTCCACTCTTCACTCCTGAGTACCTCCCAGCTACACTCCCAAACTCATACTCTCCCTTCCCTTTTATTTTGGATTCACTCAAACCTAGCACATCCATCTTTTTTTTCATAAACATAATGTCTATCTCTTCCCTTTTACTCTCATCTGTACCACATCCACGCACATAAAAAGACCCAAACCTTAGAGTACTGGTTGGAAAACTCCCAGAACCTCTTATGCCTTTATTTTTTATTTTTCATTTTTTAGGAATGTCCCCTTTGTGACATATATACATACATAAAAAGACCCAAGTCTTAGGGTACTGGTTGGAAAACTCCCAGACCCTCTTATGCCTTTACTTTTTTTAGGAATGTCCCCGTTGGGATACATACATACATACATACATACATACATACATACATACATACATACATACATACATACATACATACATACATACATACATACATACATAAATACATACACACATACATACATACATACATACATACATACATACATACATACATACATACATACATACATACATACATACATACATACATTCATACATACATACATACATACATACATACATACATACATACATACATACATATATATATATATATATATATATTATATATATATATTTTTTTTTTGCTAGTAACCACGAGGAAATTTAAAGAACGGAATACTAAACGTTTTAAATTTCCTCGTGGTTACTAGCAAAAATCTTTATTCACGTGTTTTTTGTGATTACTGTTGCATATATGTATTATAAATATGAATATATATATATATATATATTTATATATATATACATATATATATATATGTGTGTGTGTGTGTGTGTGTGTGTGTGTGTGTGTGTGTGTGTGTGTGTGTGTGTGTGTGTGTGTGTGTAGGTGTGTGTGTGTAGTTACATATATATGCACGTATATATATACGTATATATATATATATGTATATATATAGTTACGACTACAGACTCGTCGTAGTGAAGATTTCATTCAGACGCACATGCCCGCATGAGTATGTGTACCTTGGACTATGCCGGCCTTTCCCACGGGAGGCTTGGTGGACTCTCTGCATCAAACCGTCAGTAATCGACGTATGGAGACTGTCAAAGTGATAAATTTTATTTATCAGACGTATTTCGTTCTTTTTGTGCTTTGTCAAACATATTCCATACATTGCATATAGATTTATGTATGTGTATTGTCTTGTGGATCTATCTTGTCAATCTTAGGAATTGATTTACGTAAGATTAAGAGAAATTACACATTCTCTTTGTCTTCGGACGTCATAGACGTTGGTGAGAATTCATAGCTTACATGCGTTCTGGAAATATTACGTGTGAACGAGCGTTGTGGCAACAACGTTCCCCTAACTTACATTTACGTATGTATAGATTTTTATATAAAAACTATTAAGTTTCTGCTTATCCAAGATTGACAAGGTAACTTTATCATATATTATTATGTATTCATTGATGTAAAGAATATCCGTGTATGTACTTGGAAGTATTCAAAAACTCTCATGTTAATCGTTGCATCTAGCGACACTTGGCAGCTCTCCGGATCTTACGGAGAAGTGTATGAATATCAGTGTTTGTAACGATTAAGGTGGTTTCTTCTTACAGAGTCCCATTGCTATTAATCTCATAATTTTTGTCTAGTCTTGCTAGGACTCGTCCTCTCTGTTGGACTTAGAAATTGCCTTAAGTAACTTTTGTAGAGTTTGCGGCGATGCAAGAACTCCTTCTGGATAAATGGTGTACGGCTAGTGAAGTCGATTCTCTAGAGAAATTTCGAGAATTAATTTTAGCGGAACAGTTTAATTCACAGCTAGATGCAGATCTTAGGGTTTATCTAGAAGTTCAGAAACCAAATAGTTTGTCTAAAGCTGCTATATTAGCAGAAGAGTATGCCCTGACTCACTCAAAGAAATACAAAACGGCAGATACAGACAACCTTAAGAGGACTACTTATAGCACAAATACTAAAAGTGCACCCACTGAGAATTCAAAACCCGAAGTTACACACACTAATTCTTACAAGTCCTACCCAAACTACCGAGACTTACATTGCACTTGGTGTAACAAGCACGGACATACAGTCTCTACCTGTTTCAAGAAACAAGGTAAATCCATGCATGCTAACCAAAGAACAACGTTAACTCACAACACTAACTGTGTTTCTGATAGTCAGTTTCAAGAAAAACCCGCTAGTCCTCCCAAAGCTATGCCATTAGAACTAACTTCCAAACCTCCAGTATTGTCTAGTAATGCTAGCTCCACATGTGGTAATAAGATCGAAGTAGATCCTTGTTTCCTACCTTTTATTTCTACAGGAACAATATCCACGACAGAGCATGATACTCCTATACAAGTGTCCATTCTTAGAGACACGGCAGCTAAACAGAGTCTCATACTGGCTCAAGCTCTTACTAATCCACAACTAACTTACTTACATTCTGATGTACTCCTAGATGGAATCGGTGGAACCCGTAAATGTCCTTTGCATAAGATGTATCTAACTTCCGATTTAGTCACAGGTCCTGTTAAAGTAGCGGTAATAGACTCATTACCAGTTCCAGGGATCCAGCTGCTTTTAGCTAACGACCTTGTAGGTAGCAAAGTAACCTTGCCCATTGTTATAGAATCTCCTAACCTTGTTCTAGATTCCCCTCTTGATAACCTTGATCTTTATTCTGCTTGTGCAGTAACTCGGTCCCAGAGTAGAAAGGTAGATGAAGAAGACTCTTTCGATTTAACATGCTTATTTTCCTCAGAGCCAGAGACATTAACCATTACAGATCCTCTCCCCTTAACGAGAGAAAATTTGTTAAAGGAGCAGAAGAGCGATGAGACTCTTGTCCCGCTCTTCGAAAAGGCTGCCACTGAGGCAGAAGTAAATGACATTGACAGAGGTCTTTACATTCGTAAAGGCGTTTTAATGCGTAAGTATCGCCCAGCAGCTACTCCAGCTGACCAAACCTGGGAAGAAGTACACCAAATTGTTGTCCCCACTTCCTACAGAGAGAAAGTCTTAGATTTAGCCCATTCTTCCGCTTTATCAGGACACCTAGGTGTCAGGAAGACCTTAAAAAGAGTAAGTGCTCATTTTCATTGGCCCTTCCCCATAGGCGTCACAATATATATATATATATATATATATATATATATATATATATATATATATATATATATATATATACATATATACATATATATGTATATACGTGGATATATATATATATATATATGTGTGTGTGTGTGTGTGTGTGTGTGTGTGTGTGTGTGTGTGTGTGTGTGTGTGTGTGTGTGTGTGTGTGTGTGTGTGTGTGTGTGTGTATGTATGTATGTATGTATATATATGTATATATATAAATCCATAAAGCCCCCATCCAAAAGAAAAAATATTATAAAGCTTTCTCATATATCTGCCTTACCACAAAAATCTGCTCCGCAGAACCTCTTCCTGTTCTAAATCCACACTATTCTTTTCTAACTACTCCTTTTGTTTCATTCTCTAAACCAAAACCCTCCCATAAGGCTTCCCAACTACACTCGACAAATTTCTCCCTCTGAAAGTACTACACTCACACTTGTCCTCTTTTTCCTTGTAAAGTGGAACTATATAGGCCCTACTCCAGTCCCACGGCACTCTACCTCTTTTAGACAAGCATTAAACAACCTCACCAGCCAGTCCATTATCACTGTAACTCCCCTTTATGGACCTTCTCTATGACACTCATGTAACCCTGGTGCCTTACCTACTCTCATCATTTTAATAACTGCATTCACATTTTTTCCCCTCCATTTTCCTCATTAATCACTGTCATTTTCCTATCGCTTCCCAATTCGACTACCTTTCTATCTCTCTTCCTTTACATTTAGCAACTTCCTAAAATACTCTTCCCATCTTCCTCCATCTGCCGTCTTTTCCATTATCTTCTCTTCCCAATGCCATTACATTGACATTTATCACTAAACCCTCTATGCACTCTTTGAACCTATTCAAAAAGCCAACCTTTCATCTACAATCTTCTCACTACCTGATCCATATGCATTTATGAAGGCCCACAGGTTCCTTCTCATTTTTACCTTCATCCACATTAACTTAGAAGAAACCTCCTTCCATTCCACCACACGTTTACCAAATCTTCACTTAGTAGTATAACAACCCCTTCTCTCCCTCTTCCTCTCTTCACTCCTAAGACCCTCCAAACTACACTCCCAAACTCAAATCCCTCCCTGTCAACTTAGTTTCACTCAATGCCAACACATTCATCTTTCTTCTCAGAAACATACTACCTGTATCTTCCTTTTTACTCTTACGTGTACCACATCCACGCACGTTAAAAGACCCAAACTTTAGGGTTCTTGTTGGAAAACTCCTCCCAGATCTTCTTCTCCCTTTGCTTTTTTTTTTAGAAAAGCCCGGTCTATTTTTGTCGCCTTTCACGACTCAAGTGGGAATACTTGGTAGCATTATTCTTCTCCCCTGCCACAGGGTTGGGCGAATAAGAAAATGAATATTCAGAAAAGCAGAACAGGACAGTATTAAGAGTGGGGGGACAGCATAACGGAGGCACAGTCGCAGTGTAATAAAGTAGTATTGTTTATTTACTTATGTATTTATTTATTTATTTGTTTTTTGTTTATTTTATTTATTTATTTATTTATTTATTTTATTCATTCATTCATTTATTTATTTATTTATTTATTTATTTATTTATTTATTTATTTATTTATTCATTTATTTATTTATTTATTTATTTATTTATTTATTTATTTATTTATGTATTTATTTGTTTATTTAGTTATTTATTTTTGTTTGATTGATCGATTAATCAATTAGTAGTAGAGATTAGTCTGTAATCAAGAACGAATGGTCCATAGCTTTGTGTTTAGATGTTTAGGTGTTTATATGTTTAAGTTTTTATGTGTTTATGTGTATATGTATGTATGTTTCCATGTGTATATGTGTTTATATTATTTTGTGTTTAATCATCTATTTGTTTTATGTATCTATTCATTTATTGATTGATTTATTTATTCATTTATTTGTATATATGTTTATTTATTTGTTTAATTATCTATTCATTTGTTTTTCTATTTTTTTTTTCCTTTGGTTAATTGATTAATCATTTAGTGGTGGAGATTAGTCTGTAATCGTAAAAGAATACGCTATAGCATTGGTCCATAGGGAGGGTTTCAATAAAGCCTCTAAAATACTGATTGCATAAAACTTATTCGGTCAATATCCCACACGGGGTATATGTGGATGGTAAGACTTCCGCATCCAAGTATTATTTATTTATTTATTTATTTATTTATTTATTTATTTATTTATTTATTTATTTATTTATTTATTTATTTATTTATTTATTTATTTATTTATTTATCTATTTACTTATTTATTTATTTATTTATTTATTTATTTATTTATTTATTTATTTGTCTATTTATTTATTTATTTATTCATTTATTTATTTATTTATTTATTTATTTATTTATTTATTTATTTATTTATTTATTTATTTATCTATTTATTTATTTATTTATTTATTTATTTATTTATTTATTTATTTACTTATTTATTTATTTGCAATTTGATTCAGCTCTGTGGTCGAGTTATCTCAATGAGAGGTCGACTAACCCCTTTCGTTACGAATTGAAGTTATTCATTAGTTCTGGCTTCTATTATGCCCCTTTGTTTAGTCCTGTGTCAATTTGGTATCCCTACCCGGTGGGGAAAGGGCTAAATGTTGACACTTATGTACGAAGTCACTACAAGTAAGTGCCATAGCATTGTTTGAAGGTGCACACACAATCTACAATCATAAAATGAACCAAGTTGCTAAAAGGAATCGTCAAATGAACGAACTGCTTTTAATATTGAACTTTATCTGCTTATTGGGTTTTCCTGTTGACATTATTTTGATCATCTCCTGTGGTGCAAAGTTATTTGGCAAGAACTAGTTTCTGTTTTGACCTTTAGTACAGCGAGCACCTAGATGGCAGGAAATTATCCCCCCGAAGAAAAATATTCCCGTCGGAAAAAAACGCAAAAAAATGGAGATATACTTCACTAAGGATATATAAAATCAGTCAAGAGTAAGTTGGTTAGGTTAGGTTAGGTTAGGTTAGATTAGGTTAGGTTAGGTTAGGTTAGGTTGGGTTAGGTTAGGTTAGGTTAGGTTAGGTTAGGTTAGGTTAGGTTAGGTTAGGTTAGGTTAGGTTAGGTTAGATTAGGTTAAGTTAGGTTAGGTTAGGTTAGGTTAGGTTAGGTTAGGTTAGGTTAGGTTAGGTTAGGTTAGGTTAGGTTAGGTTAGATTAGGTTAGGTTAGGTTAGGCTAAGTTTGGTTAGGTTAGATTAGCTTAGCTTAGCTTAGATTAAGTTCCATTACGTTAGGTTAAACTAATTAACAGCAAGAAAGTGGATTCTTTTCTCGTGGGTTGTTTTCTTTAGGGGTTCTTTGCAGGAGGATATATTTTTTTTTTTTCAGGTGGCCTTTTCCCACGGTCATATTTTCCTTGGGAGATTTTCCCTACAAAATAGCGAAGATATGTCGGATCTTGAAGTCATACATCCACCTAACTCGTTCCTTGAAATATCAGCCTACTCTGATATGGTGTGCGAGAGTAAATATCCCTTTAGTCTGGTCATAGTATGGATGTTGTACAGATGATAGTATGACGGAGAAGGAAAACTATTCATGTTAGTCAATACTTGAGTGAAGTAGTACATACATACATACATACATATACCGAAGATTTTTCCCCCTTACACGGGACATAGCCAAAATGCAAAGGCATAGAAACCCCTCCCACCCATTCTATCTCCTACATATTCCACTCCCCTCTACCCTCCTCCCTCCCTCTTAGCACCTCCTGGATGACGGGTCATCCCTGCAACTTGTACACTGCCCTGGGTTAGAAGCAGTGTCGTAAGACACAGTACATCCACAGCAAGGCCGCTTCATGAAATCAGCGACCCCCCCCCTCCGTCCCCTCATGAAGAAAAGGAGACGACGTGGAGAAATTCCTTCAGTTGCGTCAATTTGTTTCTCATGTTTGTTTCTCATATTTCCCTCACCCCCATCCAATAACCACTCCCCCTCATGCATCACAGCATCATCCATACACAACTATTCTCCATTCACCCCTATCTTCTGTCCTCTACTGTCCTTCCTCAACAGACATTCCCCTCTTTCCCAATGTCCCTTTTACCCCATCCATTCATCTCATCCTAGGTCACACCCTCATGTTCACTCCTTTCACCTCTGCCTTCCACACCGGGCTTACTAATATTTCTTCACTCATTCTTTCCACATGTCCAAACCATCCCAATACTCTTTCATCAACCTTATCTCCCAACTAACTTTCCACCCCTGTTCTCTTCTTTGCCTCCTCGTTTCTCATTCTATCCGGCCTAGTATCCCCTATCATACTTCATAGGCTTTTCATCTCAAACACATTTAAATTCCTTCTTTTTTCTTCTCTTATGTTCCATATTTCTGCCCCGTAGAGTGCTATTGGCACAATCATTCCTTAATACATTCCCAGGTGTCTATTTCTCATTACACTTTTTAATCCCCCAAGGCATTTACTCACTTCTCTCAATCTACATTCTACCTCTACCTCCGCTCCTCCCTTTCTCACCACATTTGCACCCAAATATTTAAAACTATCCACTTTCTTCAATCCCTCTCCCTTAATACTCACTTCCAGTCTGCTGTCACTTTCTCCCCTTGTTCATCTCATCACCTTACTTTTTACCCACATTTATCTTCAACTTCCTTCTTTCACACACCTTCCCAAACTCTGTTATTAAATTCCTCAATCCCTCCTCTGATCCTACTAGAAGCGCAGTGTCGTCAGCAAACAACAACTGGCTTATCCCACTTCTCTCCATTTTCTTTAACCATCACCAATCCCTGACCCACTATCCTTCCATTGTCTTCTCGCACCACCCCATGTATAAATTTAATAGCCAGGGTGACGTAACACATTCCTGACGAAGCCCCACCTTTACCTCAAACCACTCACTCTCTCCATTTGTAATTGTAACACAAGCTCTACTACTCACGTAAAAACTCTTGACTGATCTTAACAGCTTTCCTCCTATTTCATATATCTGCAATGCCTCCCACAGTGCCTTCCTGTCTACCCTGTCATAAGCCTTTTCCAGATCCATAAAAGCTTTCCCATAGCTTTCTCACTTATCGGTCTTACCACAAAAATCTGATCTACACAACCCCTACCTGTCCTAAACACACACTCACCAATTATTCCCTCAATTCCTCTCCTAATCCTCTCAATCAAGACCCTCCCATAATCCTTCTCAACTACACTAAACAAGCTGATCCCTCTGAAACTACTACACTAACACTTGTCCCCTTGAAAAGTGAAATTATATAAGCACTCCTCCAGTCCTCCGGTACTCTACCCTCTCCTAAACAAACATTAAGTAATCTCACCAGCCAGTCCACCACCACTGTACCTCTTTCTTTCAGATATTCTGCATGGCATCCACCCAACTCATGTGCCTTATCTACTCTCATCATCTTAAGAGCTGCCTTCACCTCATTTTTCCTTATGTCTCATGCATTTTCCTCACTCATCACGATAATTTTCTTAGCGCTTCCTACCACAACTACCTTTCCCTCCTTATCCTCCTTCACTGCCTTCTCTTCCACTATCATCTCTCCATCTGCAGCTTTTACCTTTTCTTCTCTACTTGATTCGCTTCCTTTTCCTCTCTGAAATTCTTTTCAAAGCATCTTTTTATTACTTTCAAAATTTTCTGTCATATTCTTACCCCCTTTCACATCTGCTCTCCTCTTTGCCTCCTTTATCTTATGTTTTACTTCTCTTCTCTTTACTTTGTACCTCTCATATGATTAGCTCGTCCTAATCTATGACCCATCTTTGAAATCCTGCTTCTTCTCTTCTACACCCTTCTTTAATTCCTCATCCCACCATTCACTACCCTTCCTTCTATTTCCTCCCACCCTCCTTGTTCCACACACTATCTTTGAACACCTTATGACTCCCTCCTTGGACCATCCCCATTTTTTCCACTCCTAGTTCTACTCTATCCTTCACTCTTTACCACTTCTCTCTTAGCTTCTTATATTTCTTCTCCGTTTCTTTCTCATTTAAGCAGTTCACTCTAAGTACCTCCCTACCTTCTGCCCTCTTTGTCACCTATCCTCCACTCTCAACTTACCGTCCACCAAAAAATGATCTGATATTCCCCCACTCTCTCCCCTTAGAACACGTACATCCTCTAACCCTTCCTATCATATTCCTGGTTGCCACTATATAGTCAGTTTACGCTCTATCTACAATTCTTCCATCCACCACCGTCTCCCGTGTGTACTTATGCTTGACTTTCTTCCGAAACACTGTATTTGCTATGATCAACTCTCTTTTGAGACACACTACACTATCAACTCTCCACTACAACTTTTTCCTGGAACTTCATACTTCCCAATCACTCCGTCTATTGGTTTATTTCCTACCCTAGTATTAAGGTCTCCCAATACAATACCATTAACATTTCTCTCTAATCTCTCTATGCACTCATCTAAATATCTTCAAAAACCTCCCTTTCCTCTACATTCTTCTCATTACCAGGCCCATATGCACTTACAACAACCCACATCTCCCTTCCCAGCTTTACCTTCATCCTCATTAATCTTGAAGAAACCTCCTTCCACTCCACTACACGCTTAACTATCTCTTCACTTTCTAATATAGCCACACCTTCTCTCCCCCGTTCTCTCTGTACTCCTGAGAACCTCCCAACTACACTCTCAAACTCACACAACCCCTCCCTTTCAACTTAGTGTCACTCAATGCCAGCTCATCTATCTTTTTCTCACAAACATACTGCCTATCTCTTCCCTTTCACTCTCAACTGTAACACATCTACGCACATTAAAAGACCCAAACCTTAGGGTACTGGTTGGAAAACTCCTAGAGCCTCTTATCTACAGGTAGCAGGATTTCTAGTCCTATCCCCGTCCCATTTTTTGTCGCCTCGAACGACTCGAGTAGGAAGACTTGGTGGCAGCATTCTTTTCCCCCACCACAGGGTTAGACGAAAAAACTAAATGAATATTAAAAGAAATGGTACAGGATAGTTACAACGGGTGGGGGGACAGCATAACGGAGCGACAGTTGCAGTATAATA
Source organism: Oratosquilla oratoria (assembly GCF_046742065.1). Lineage (NCBI taxonomy): Eukaryota > Metazoa > Arthropoda > Malacostraca > Stomatopoda > Squillidae > Oratosquilla > Oratosquilla oratoria. Next base: position 50,136,234 of record NC_134791.1, read on the forward strand.
AAAGTGTCATCATTTCTCTATGAACAGAGACTTCCTCTATTACAGACATAATAATGTGTGGCTCTGGTACGTAGGTGCGCCCCATATAGACCCTAAAGTATCAGATACATACTACTTTGCCACAATAACATACAGCCAATACCCCAGACGGGGAGTCAAGTAGTAACCAGTGATAATATGATATGGAGGTGTTAATATCATGGAAAAAGTGCGTGCAAGAGAATGAACGCTCGAGGAACAATAGGCTCACAAGGAAAGTGTGGAGGAGGCATAAGTAGACCGGAAAGAAAGCAAAAAGTAGCTTGAAAAGAAATGACGTTGAAGAAGCGTCCGGAGAGTGTTGCAAGAGCCAATTTGCAACTTGAAATAATAACGAGCGAAAAGGTTACCTGTTAGATGGAAGACGAGAGTCTGAACAGAACAGAAACAGAAGAGGAGGGGACGCGAGGAAAAAGAGAGACAAAAGAGAAAGAGAGAGAGAGAGAGAGAGAGAGAGAGAGAGAGAGAGAGAGAGAGAGAGAGAGAGAGAGAGAGAGAGAGAGAGAGAGAGAGAGAGAGAGAGAGAGAGAGAGAGAGAGAGAGAGAGAGAGAGAGAAGAGAGAAAGAGAGAGAAAGGAGAACAAGAGAGAGAAGAGAGAAAGAGAGAGAAAGGAGAACAAGAGACAGGAAACAATAGAAGTGATG
>NC_134791.1:50154417-50166917 GCF_046742065.1 Oratosquilla oratoria
GATAGTATTCAGCCGAGGGAAAACCCTTACTTTCCAACGAAGTGAGAAGAATTCAAAAACAAAATAAAAATGCTCCATATCATGGCCTCGCCCTGTCATCTATAGATAAGAACTAATGAGACATCAATCAAACCATTCACTATTATTTATTTAATAAGTGATAAGACTTTCCTCACAAAAAAATTGCCTAGCGACAACCACATTAAGTGTATAAATTATGCCACTTCGAAGCATGCTTTTGAATTTCAAAAGATTACATAACTCTGACAGGATTTATGAACTCTGTTCTGGAAATACCAGTTGGTTGCCTTTACTTTTTCAATTTATTCCATAGGCTATTGCATTCCAACATATGATTTGATAAAGAACGACTCATTTCTTTGGCGAGGATGTCTTTCAAATGAAGAAAAATTGATGTCGGCCACAACAAACTATGTAGAGTATGTTAAATGAGATCTATCATTAATATTGTTATTACTTTATTGTTACTTCATTATTTTTCCTTAATATACTTAGAAGTAAATAACTGTATTCGGAGATTTATAGTTAAGTAAATTTTGATACTTTTTTTTTAATACCTCCGCAGTGAAACAATCGATTATGTTGGATTGAAGAAATAATTGGTTACTTTGTTACTTCTATTTGAAACCGTTTTTCTACAAACTTGCATCCATAGCTCCTAGTTGAGTTTAAGGTGTCAATCTTAAGATATTTTTCCACATGCATATTATCATTCGTTTTACAATGAATCTAGTTCACTTATGTGCCCCTTGTACGACTTATTCCATAACTTTGAAATAACCCATGTTACTCTACGTTGCACTTTTTCTAACTTCTCTATATACTTCTTGTAATATGGAGCCCAGCACTATGCACCATATTCTAGGTTAGGCCTGTTTAGGCCATTGTAAAGATTAGGATTAATATCTTTAGTTCTAAAATCAAAGCTCTACCTATAAATCTAATTAATTTGTTTGCAATTCTAATGACCTTCGAGCACTGTTTACTTGGTTTGGGATCATTTGAGTTCACAACACGAGGGCCTTCTTTTGTTCTACACTTGCCAGTAGTACACCATTCATAGTGTAGTTGTCCTGGACGTTAGGTTAGGTCTGTTTAGGGCCTTGTAAAGATTAGGATTGATGTCTTCAGTTCTAAAATCAAAGCTCTACCTATAAATCTAATTAGTTTATTGGCAATTCTAATGACCTTCGATCCCTGTTTGCTTGGTTTGGGGTCATTATAGTTCACAATACTAAGGCCTTCTTTTGTTCTACACTTGCCAGCAGTACACCATTCATAGTGTAGTTGCCCTGCACGTTACTGTTACCAATATAAAAAACTTTACATATCTCTATCATGAAAAAATAAATAATTTCCCGCCCATTTGCATTAAGTGTTCAAATCACTTTCTAATTCTTGTTGTTGTGTTACGAATATCATCTTATTTGGAATTTTGGTATTATCTGCAATTTTGGATAATTTACACTTTATATTTCAATAAGGCACACTTGGGATGAGCACTTCCGTGCTCAGTGCATACGGCTGGTATTATTCTTGCAAAGAAGAGCTACAACAGCTAGGATTTTTAAAGTCAATCCCATGACTGATATGTTTACATATATACATACATATGTCCCTATAGGGTAGTGAGAAGGGGGGTGAGAAGGGGTAACAGGTGAAGATAAAGCTGTGAAAGTGAAAAGAGTGTAAGTTACAATGTAGGGTAGACCCACACACGTACTTTCTTTATGGCAATACTGTACAACCGTTAGATTATATTGCATGTGGTGAAAACAAGTGTAACTTAAGCGTGCCATATGCCAAGCAAGTTAATTTAAGAAAGCAGTCATAGTGTTGCCTGTAGTTACGCTACAACATGTTATGAGTGTCATGCATGTTTTCAGTTATATATATACTGTATATATATATATATATATATATATATATATATGTATATATGAAGGTGAAAAAAGAAGTCACGGGTCTAGTTCCGAGTTCCTTAGTTTATTTCTCACCGGTTTTGCTCTATGATTCTTCATAGGAATGTGAAGAAGCATAGAGCGAAACCGGTCAGGAATAAACTCAGGAACTCGGAACTAGACCCGTGACTTCTTTTTCCACCTTCATCAATTTGTCACAATGTACCAGTATATATATATATATATATATATATATATATATATATATATATATATATATATATATACATATATACATATATGTATTTACATATACATACATGAATACACACACACACACACACATGCATATATGTATATCCATATATATACATATATTATATATATATATATATATGTGTGTGTGTGTATTTACATATACATACATGCATACATACATATATACATACATACATGCAAACATACATACATATACATACATACATATATAAATGCATATACATATATTTTTTTGGGGGTATGTGCGAACTAAGGAGGCTAATTAGCTTTTTGACTTTTTTCATATATACTGTATATATATATATATATATATATATATATATGTATGTATGTATGTATATATATATATATGTATATATGTTTCTTATAGTCCAGGGGTAGATTAAACACAAGTCTACCGAGATCCATGGTATATTGACACTAATTATATAAATACAATCGCGAGCTTTCGGTTGTTACATACAACCATCTTCAGGCAGATAAAATGACAGGAAAAGGTCCATATCAATTATGCTAAGGAGTTACAAAATGACAAGGCTTTATGGTTCCAGTGAGGTGGAATTAGGAGAGGTTCGGGTCAGATCATAATGACTGCGGGGGTGGGAAGCTGGACGGTGAGGTGGAATTGGGAGAGGTTCGAGTCAGATTATAATGACTGGGGGGGGGTGGGAACTGGACAAGGTGTCCGTTGATGTTTTATGTCATATTGTCGAGTGAAATTTTGTCCTGGTGTGACGGATTCTTTGTTTAAGAGTAAGGTGCCTAATGTGTTTGTTTGTATGTTGATGATTGGTGTGTGTTGTGAAATGTAGACTTTCTCCAGGATGTGTAGTTTTTTGTGATTGTTACAGTGTTTGAGTATTTTGGTATTGTTAACTAGGTCTTGTCTTGTTGGATTTCTGTTGTGATATTGAGTCATATGTTTCCGTATGCTACCATCGCGGGCATGCATTGTGAGCCTTCGGCTAAGTGAAGTAGTGGTAACACCAATATAATTCATGTTAGGCAGAAGTTTGCAACCTTCTTCGGAGCAGGAGTATTGGTATACCACATTCGCTTGCTTTAGGGTGTTGTTATCTTTTGTCTGGTCATTCTTCATGAACAGGCTAGAGACGGTTGTGTTTTTGTAGTATATAATTATGGCTAATTTTTCTTGTGGGTTGATACATGTGACATTCCTTGTGATGATTTCTTTTAAGACCCGTTCGTCAGTTTTATATGCGGGTGTCATTTGATTCTTAAAGAAAATTTTGTGTATAGTCTGTGTGGGTTTTTGTTCCTGTTGAGTTTGGGTACGTGTCAGAAAGAGGTTGATTTCTTTGTCTATGATAGTGTTTGAGTAATTGTTGTTGATGAGTATCTGTTTCAGTCTCAAGAGTTCTGTGTGAAGTAAGTCCCAAGAAGAACAGTTACGAAAGGCACGTCTTAAATATGCTCGAATGTTCTCAGCTTATACCTATCGGGGCATTCACTGTCGGCATTCATGCATCGTCCAATGTCGTGTATTTGTGTTGTTGATCTGACCCGAACCTCTCCTAATTCCACCTCACTTGTAACTCCTTGTAACTCACTTGTAACTCCATAGCATAATTGACATGGACCTTTTCCTGTCATTTTATCTGCCTGAAGATGGTTGTATGTAACAACCGAAAGCTTGCGATTGTATTTATATAATTAGTGTCAATATACCATGGATCTCGGTAGACTTGTGTTTAATCTACCCCTGGACTATAAGAAACATATAAGAAGAATGGAAAAAAACAACTAAGAAGATAGTTGAAACTGAATTAGCATTGGTCTTTAACAAGACATGTCTACAAGAAAATTTACTGCCAAAATATACTAATATATGTATATACACACATTACTCACATATTAATATCTTCGTTATTTTGTTATTATTTTAGTTAATGTTGTGTAAGGATTGGTGGTTTTAGCCACCAAGTCATGGCACCCAGGGGCTGTCCTTTGTACCTCTGGCGTTTGCTGGGTGTGGTGGTATTAGGTTGTTGTACGTTATGTAGTTCCATGTGTTGCTGCTTAGTCTTATCAGTCTGGTGTGGATTTGTTCTAGATTTACTGATTCGTGTATTTGTGTTGTTGCTAAGTATAGAGGTTTGTGGTTAACTATTCTTCGATGTGTTTTGCTCTGTAGGGCTGGTATTGTCTTGATGCTTTTGGGTGATTATTGGAGGCTATTCTAGTTATGGTCTAGCCAAGTTTTTATATAGTTTTAGTTGTGTTTTTATGGCCAATCCTCGGAAGCGTCGTAGTATGATGAGTAGTCTTTTTATTTTATTTCAAATGCTAACAACAAACTTCGCATGTTAAATGATGTCAACGAACATATCCAATTCATGGTAGAAATGGAGATGGAAGGAAAGCTTCCCTTCCTGGATACACTCATGCACCGGAAGGACAGCAGCGCTAAAATCTCTGTCTATAGAAAACCCACAAGCAGAAACGATTTCATACACAATCTCTCACGGCACAGCACGAGAACAAAGACTGGTGTGATAATAGGTTTCTACCTACGAGGAATAAGGATATGCAGGGATGAATTTCTGACAGACAAAATATCATACATAACTGAGGCCTTTCGTAAACTCATGTACCACTCAGGTCTTCTACATAAATTAAAAAACAAAGCATTCGTGATATCAAGAAAAAGTAACAAAATTACCATAGAAGAAGATTACTTGGTAGTACCATATTCAAAAGTAGCAGAAGTAATCACTAATTGTCTATCCACCAAGGGTATACACATAGCACATCCCGCCGGACTAATCAGACATAGTGAGTAAGAATGAGAACAAGAACATCATAAACCAAAACTGCATTGTTTACAAAATTCCATGCGGAAGATGTCCGGCCGCGTACTACGGAGAGTCATCGCGTAGCATCGAAAAAAGAGTGTACGAACACCACAGAACTTCTAACTCCTTGGTGATGCACGTAGATACACACGGACATCTCCCCAACTGGAATAACGTCGAGGTTCTCCACCATGTACCGGGGAAAAGATTAAGAAAAACCATAGAAGCCGCACACATCACAACGAGCTCAGTCACTAATCACCGAGAATGATATGTTAGCTTGGTGCGACCCGCAGCGAGAATGACCTTAGCTGCACTAGCTCGCAAGGGATGGGGAACGATTAGCCGATCAGCGGGCTCCATTCTCAGCCGGCCGGCAAGATGAGCCAGTACTGGGCTATATATTGTCCACAAAATCTGATAGTCTCTAGTCTCTGTGAGGAAGACATCCGTCGAAACTTTAGAGAATATTCACTCCTGCATCATCCTGCGTCCCCTTGCCACTTTCCACTCATATGTATGTGTGTGTGTGTGTGTGTGTGTATATATATATATATATATATATATATATATATATATATATATATATATATATATACATATATATATATATGTAGTTTCTAATTGTGTGTTCATAGGAGTAGCAGCGTGTGCATGTAAGTGTATAAATGTTTCATGACTAAGTATGTGTGTAGGGGGAAGGATTGGCTGAAATTCAGTTCGCCATTTTCTAGGCGTTTCTTCGCCATTGTAGAATTTTCCATTTTGACCTTTATTGTAGTTTTACTATTGGGTAGCTTGATTATGTCGGTGATCTTCATGTAACAGTTGAGTCGTTTCATTTCTTCTTTTATTTCCACTGTCCCTTTTTCATGTATGTGTTCGTCTAGTTGTTTGATGATTTGGGTCCTCTTGGCATTTAATTCTTGGGGATCGATGAAGTCGAATCCTTCCTTGGTGAATGTCATCTTGATGACTTTCTTAGCTATGAGTTCTATTTGAGTGTCATCACCGATTGCTATGTATCCGTCCCCTGAGGTAGCTAGTTTTTGTATTGGTATGTCGGCTGAAGGCTGGTCATTCCTTATTCGAACCCTGCCCATTGCGCTGGAGCGCGTTGGGCTTGCGTGTTAGATAGAACAGAGAAGGAAAGGAGGAGGGAGAATACTTTGAAAGGGTTCCGTGTGTGTGTGTGGGGGGGGTGAGTTAGTGTTGGCGGGTGGTGGTCAGGGGAAAGCAGTCGGGTCAGCGAGTGCCCTGGTGCCTACTCGCAGCGTGCGCGGAACGGCTCAATCGTCGGGTTCTTCAAGCCCTATGCCGGTTCCGCTAGAGGAGCGGGAGACCGGCAGGTGTTTCCCTCTCCCTCCAGTCAACCAAGGAAGTTTTAAGAACACAAGGGCTATGCTTGGTCAAAAGTGAGGGTGGGGTTATCGGGGGCATATGCCAACAGAAAGAAAGACTTAAAGGGAGCCTTAAGTCGGGTGGTGATTTAGGTCGCACGAATTTATTTGCTTAAGCACAGCATTGGCCTCAGTTGTTGGCGGGTGGTATCCAAACCAAATTCGCGTCTTGACCCTATGAAGTCAGCGTGTCGACTGATCAGTATATGGTCTGATCTGTTTATTCAAAATGTTGACGTTACTATGTACAATATTTGTGATGAGATTCTTAAGTATTTATTGTTAATATACATTTTTATAGTATTTATATTATACACATATTCTTTTCACGGGATGTGGAGGAATGTTCTTTATTTATTTATTTATTTATTTATTTTCACAAGAGAAAGGAAAAATAATGAAAATATACACAAATATGCAAGAGATAAATAGATATGAAGCTTATGTCAAGGGGTGACTAAAACAGAAAAAAAACTGTTACAATCGGGAACACTTAGAAAACACTCAGTTACACTTCAGGGATACTTTAAGAAGTGTTGGGTAGAAGCCCCTTGGGACTGTATCTTTCAGTGAAAGGGAAGGTGTTGATGGGTTTTCGAGACAAGAGTCTCGTTCTGCATGATTAATTCCTTGGGCAACGAAGAAATTATAATTGATATTAATTTGTATATTTATTTTGATTACTACCGGCAATTCTGTTCAGCCGATGGAAATCAGTGACGCTGTTGATGTATCAAAATAATCACGATTAACTCTTTTATTGCTCTGACTGCTGCTAGATGAGTTTATTCAGCCATGGAAAACTACGCCGCTAAATGGTAAGACAAATCTTCTTAAAGGTTGCATGATTGAACTTACTCGTCGAGAACACTGAATAAATGTAATTTTAACATTTGCTAACGATAAAAGAACCATTCATAACATCACTGAATGTTATGAAATTAGGTAATAATGCTAGAATATATAAATCGTATCCAAGGTGCATTTGGTATTATTCATAAACGTTTCAGCCAATTGGAAGCAAACATTAGAACGAAAACCTTTGAAAAAAATTAAGATGAAGTTATATAAATCCATACTAGGTTGCTATGATGTATCATCTTGTGTTATCGAGATAATCTTACTCAAAACATATTTCTCTTATGCAATATATGAATGAGGCAAAGGAGGCGGAGATCACGAGGCGATATTCTTATCCAATAGACCGTTGCATTGCGTCAATTATGTAGATATTGTCTTGACGCTGCTTACAGAAACAAATTTCTCATGCTTTGAGCACGTGCATAGTTCGTGATGGGCACCACATGTTTTAATGTGAAAAAATGTAGTCTGTATATTATGAAGACATGTGATTCCTATCACTTATAGAAAGTCTTCTTCCAGGATATAGTAAGAATCGTCCTGGAGGAGCCGATATCATAAAGACAAGCGATTCCTATCATGTGCGGATATATGAGAAAAAAAAAGAGAGAAATGAAGGTGGAGATCTTGCGCAGTTAGATGCGGGGAGTGAGGGAGCTTTGGCTCGTAGATGCCGCGACAATCGTTGACGCGTAGATGATCGTTGGCTGATTGCGCAGTGACGTGCGGAGCGCGATGTGATGTTGGAGAAGGGTGGGTCCATCTCGTGTGATGGTGGAGAAGGGTGGTTGTCCAACTAGGCGATGATGGAGACGGGTGGTCCAACGTCTCTGTGTTGACGTGGTGGAGGCGCTAGACGTCGTGGATGCTGGAGAATGCCTCGGAGGTGGATTTCCTTGTAGATGCTGGAGGGGCTTCCTTATTGTAGATGCTGGAGGATGCACAGTATAAAAGTAGGGCTCTATGCTTTGTAGTAGGATGGTGGATGATGCAGCTAAGAGGGAATGCCTCGTATGTAATTGCTTCAGCGAAGATCAAAGCCGCTGTTGTTGAGTTATTAGCTTCGGAGTGCCGTTGAGAGTGAATGACGCAGCGAAGAGCGCCGGTGCTTTGGCTTGTACGTGGAATGCTGGAATACACTTCGAAGGAATTAGTGTTGAACTGGTGCTTCGATGTCCACCGCTGTAGAATGTAGAGTGTAGATTCATCTCTCGCCGCTGGCCGCCAGAATGTAGAGTGTATGTTTAAGTTCTACATTTGAGTGGCAAAGTAAAGTCTGGGATTGTTGCGTCTTTAATGTGCCAGACATTTCTCTTGTCTACAAATACAAGGTAAGCTCCGTTCAAAAATCGGAGGGTTGCCAGAAACATTTTATATATACATATAGACAATGTTGCCTAAACATGGATATAAAAAGGGTTTACCTCTTTGACTTGAGCGACGGCGAGAGGCGCCGGATTAGACGTTGATTCTATTGTATGCTGAAAGGACGTCTCCTTTTGTCCAATGCAGGTGTTCAAGCAGAGGGATTCAGGCAGCCTGAAGCAAGATACGTTGAGCCTATTGCTCGGTAGGGGTGTCTCCCGGAAAAGTTGGTGAGCTTGGGTCACTCGGACAATTGACTGCCCCTGGGGAGTTTGTTGAATACGTCCGAGTTCTCTCTGGTAGCACGCTAGGTATCGAAGGGAGGTGACAGACATGGTGAATATCGAAAAAGATAAGAACAGCAAAAGTAGATGATAACAATCACTTGTAGAAGGTTCTCTGCCAGGGACTGTGGAAGAGACTGTGGGAATCGTCCGACACGATAGTACGATCCATCTGAGTCGTAACGAATAAGCTACTCTTTTCTCGTATCCTTTGGTGTTGTTGATACCTTTACGCGGGCATAACTTCACTTAAGGAATACATTAGGATTTTCCGGGTCTTTCCACATATTCAAACCAAGGCTTCTTCGAAACGTAACTCTTACTCCCTCCACTCTCACACTTCCACTAAGTGAATCACGCTGACGGACTCACCAGACGGAAGCAAATAGTATACAGACATTCTTGTACGAGAGACATTTGGAACGTCTGTAGATGCAACCGTGTGTAAGTTTAATTGTTTAGATATATTACATTACATAGGTTAGATTATTAAAGGCTATATATATTACATTATATAGAATCTAATGATATAAACTTTTAATACATATACTGCATACATAAAATTATACATTTTTCTACATTACATGTTTTTCACATTCACATAGAGCGTGTGTGTGCTTGTTTGTGTGTGTATGTGTGTGTGTGCGTGTGTGTGTGTGTGTGTGTGTGTGTGTGTGTGTGTGTGTGTGTGTGTGTGTGTGTGTGTGTGTGTGTGTGTGTGTGTGTGTGTGTGTGTGTGTGTGTGTGTGTGTGTGTGAAAAGTCTAGGGTAAACTTACTCACTACGGTAAATATAACAAAAGAAAAAATTAAAAGGTGTATAGACAAACTCAAAGTTAATAAAACACCAGGGCCTGACGGTTGGCATCCAAGAATCTTAAAGGAAATGAAAAATGAGATTGTTGTTCCATTAGAAATTATTTTCAAGAAATCCATCATATCCGGAGATGTCCCAAGAGAATGGAAGCTAGCTAACGTTATTCCCATATTTAAAAAAGGTGACAAAAAGAAACCAAATAAATATAGGCCTATAAGTTTGACTTCAATCGTAGGAAAAATAATGGAAACTATCATCAGAGATGCTATCGAACATCATTTAGAAAGTAACCGTTTGATAAATGATAGCCAGCATGGTTTCAGACGGAAACGTTCTTGCGTGACTAACTTACTCGAATTCTACAACACAGTTATCTCAAATTATGACAAAAGAAACAATATAGATTTAGTATATCTAGACTTTGCAAAAGCTTTTGATACCGTACAACACGAAAGACTACTTACTAAATTAGCTTTGCATGGAATAAGTGGTAGCCTATTAGGTTGGACTAGTAATTGGTTGAATGGTCGAAAACAGAGAGTTGTTTTAAATGGAAAAACTTCTAGATGGAAAAGTGTTGCAAGTGGAGTTCCTCAGGGTTCCGTTCTTGGGCCACTTCTATTCATAGTATATATAAATGATATAGACCATGGACTAAAATCTACTGTTTCCAAATTTGCTAATGATACAAAACTGTGCGGAGTGGCAAATGATCACTCAAACCAATTAGATATTCAAGAAGATTTAGATCAATTACAGCAATGGTCTGAAAAGTGGCTAATGAAATTTAACACAAGTAAATGCAAGGTAATGCACATAGGTAAAAATAACAGTAAGTACGATTACAAGTTATTTGGAAATTCGTTAACAAAAGTGGATAGTGAAAAAGATCTCGGCGTAATTATCAGTAACGACCTCAAATCATCCAAGCAGTGTATTTCAGCCTCTGAGAAAGCAAATAAGATTCTAGGACTGATTGCGCGATCTTTTGATTTCAAAAGTCCATCACTCATTAACAAGCTATATAAATCGTTAGTTCGTCCACATTTGGAATATGCTGTTTCCGTATGGTCACCGAATCTCATTAAAGACATTGATAGACTGAAAAAAGTACAACGGCGAGCCACAAAACTGATTCCAAATATCAAAAATAAATCATACGAAAATCGACTAAAACATATGAATCTGTTTTCCCTAAAAAAAACGTAGACTCAGAGGTGACTTGATACAGGTCTTTAAAATTCTAAAGGGAATTGACAACATCAAAAGTGACCAAATTTTTACATTGAATGAGAATCAGACAAGAAACAATGGTCTCAAACTGTCCGGAAGTAGATTCAATTTGGAAGTAGGTAGAAACAACTTTGCCAACCGTGTAGTTAATGAATGGAATAAACTTCCTGCACAGGTAGTGCAATGTAGTTCAGTTCGAAGCTTTAAAAATAATTTTGATATATACCTAAGTAAGATGCTGTAATGATTTTAATTTATCTTATATTAATTGTTTTTGTTTTGTTATCATTTTCTGTCTGATTTTCATTTATTACACAGGGGAACACTTTTTCAGTAACTTTGAATTGCATTGGATTTTTTTATCGGATTTTTATAGAGTTTTAGGCGCTGATTTCAAATCTGAAATTAGTTTTTCTCTACAAGCTCTAGTTTGTATGCAATTTGAGGTTAATGAAATTGTACATATGTGAACTTGCGTAAACCATGTATAAGTATTTTAACGTCCATATATATAGATAGCTTCTAATATTTTGATCATTCTTCTTTTGTTTCAGTTCAAACATGGCTTCCAGAATGAGACATCATTGCAGAAACAAGCCTGATGCCTTCTGCTACATATGTGGATGCTACACACTCAATCGTCAGAGACGTAACATATCCTCGTTCGTCAAGCGTGCCTACAAGGCATATTTTGAAGTTCATCTTGGTGATCAAGACAAGCAATGGGCTCATGTTGTGTGCCACAATTGTGAGGAAATGCTTCGAGACTGGACCAAAGGAAAACGCAAAGGTCTGCCTTTTGGAGTTCCAATGATTTGGCGCGAACCCACCAACCATGTAACTGACTGTTATTTCTGCATGGTAAACACAACGGGTGTTGGGAAGAAAAACCGACATAAGATTACGTATCCGAACATTCCCTCAGCTATTCGGTCTGTTCCGCACTCTGAAGAAGTACCTGTTCCAGTTTTCAAAGGCTTGCCTTCATTGGACGATAAAGACATTGGACATGATACAAGCCAGCAAGACAGTTGTGACAGTGAATTGTCAGAAAAGTGTTCACAATCGGAGGACTGTTCTTCAGACACTGAACCTTTCCCCGTCCCTAAGCCTCTTCCCCAGGCTGAACTGAATGATTTAGTGCGGGATTTAGGTCTTTCAAAGAAAGCAGCAGAGCTTTTGGCATCAAGATTACAAGGCAGAAATCTTGTTGATCACTCTGTTAAAGTATCATATTTCAGAAAGCGTGACCAGCTTTTTGTGACTTTCTTTTCAAAAGACAGACAGTTTGTTTACTGCCATGACATCCCAGGGCTTCTCAAAGAACTGGGTGTACCTTACTATAGTCCTGCTGAATGGAGACTCTTTTTAGACAGTTCAAAACGCAGTCTAAAGTGTGTTCTTTTACATAATGGCAATGTTTATGGAGCAGTACCTGTCGGTCACTCAGTGCATTTGCGGGAAGACTATTATGATATGAGAATGGTCATGGACTTATTAAAGTATCATGAGCACAATTGGATA
>NC_134791.1:50174417-50181917 GCF_046742065.1 Oratosquilla oratoria
TGTATATACCTACTTGTAGTAAACACTAAAGGAGCAACGGTTGTAGAGTCTTGTATTTTAGAGGAGGTTTACACGGTCGCGGTTCGACAGACACGTGTTTAAAGTGATGTGTGAGCGTGTGAACGGGGTATTTGGGGTTTAACCAACGCGTTCGACAACCAAATACCCCGTTCACACGTTCACACATCACTTTAAAGACGTGTCTGTCGAACCGCGTTCGACGAACCCCCTCTTACTCTCCAGTTACTATAGTTAGCTTTCAATTTAAATAAACTTCTAACTTTGCTATATCCTTACAATCCTATTACCATATATCATCCTACTTTTGGCTACACCACCTTCTAAGTTATTCCAATAGTTTATGCCACCACATCACCGATCAAGAAAGCTCTTCTGGCAATAATTTTTTTATTTCGGTTATATATTTTACTCTGTGATTGCTATGCAATTGACGCATACTACAGACTTAGAGAGATTCGAGTTTCTATGATTGTTTCATTATCTCTCAATCCATATCGTGAAAAGCCAACTTCTTGTGCAGCTATCAAATGATTTTGTCTTAACAGTGCAAGAGAAAACCCCAAACACTATTTACCTTATGACATCAACGCCTACATACGTCGGGCCATATCACACTGTGCTACCTGAAAAGACACACATCGGAATTAGAGAGTCTAACTCAAGTCTTTATTAATAAAGAGTATAAAAAATTACAGTTACAAAAGCAATATACAGCACAGTCAACAGTCAACATCAAACCCACCCATTCATCTAAGGCATGAAAAAGAATATTTGTTTCAGAAACCACCATCGATACTTCGCGACTGCCGGATTTGAATATTTTATATATACATTTTATATACATACATATACGTTCATATACATATATATATATATATATATATATATATATATATATATACATATATATATATATATACATATATATATATAAATATATATATATATATATATATATATATATATATATATATATATTTGCGCGGGCATAACGTCACTTAGGGAATACGTTAGGGTTGTTCAGACATTTCCACACATTCAAACCAAGGCTCGTTCGAAATATAACTCTTACTCCTTCGACTCTCACACTTCCACTAGGTGAATCATGCTGGCGGTCTCGCCAGACGCAAGCAAAAAGTATACGGACTTTCTTGTACGAGAGACATTTGGAACGTCTGTAGATTCAACCTTGTGTAAGTTTAATTGTTTAGATATGTTACATTGAATAAGTTAGATTATATAAGGCTATATATATTACATTATATAGAATCTAATGACATAAAGTTTTAATATATACAGTGCATACATAAGATTATACATTTTTATACATGTTTTCCACATTCACGTAAAGCGTGTGTGTGCCTGCTTGTGTGTGTGTGTGTGTGTGTGTGTGTGTGTGTGTGTGTGTGTGTGTGTGTGTGTGTGTTTGTGTGTGTGTGTGTGTGTGTGTGTGTGTGTGTGTGTGTGTGTGTGTGTGTGTGTGTGTGTGTGTGTGTGTGTGTGTGTGTGTGTGTGTGTGTGTGTGTGTGTGTGTGTGTGTGTGTGTGTGTGTGTGTGTGTGAGTGTGTGTGTGTGTGTGTGTGTGTGTGTGTGAGTGTGTGTGTGTGTGTGTGTGTGTTTGTATGTTGACGCGCGGGCGTGCGTGTGAACGTGGAAAACTATAGCATTACCATTAGATTGGGCCACATAATGAGCTCTGAGCTCTCATCTCGGAGTGTAATAACTGTTGATCACACGTCCGTATGTGATCAAAACCATGGTGAGTCTCACACATGGCTTACTGATATAGACCTTATGCAGTATATTCTGAATGCAATATCTGAAATGTGTTCAATATGTTCAGAAAGACACAGAAATTTTCGTTGATAACATGTTTTATTTCGTAAAGCACCTCTCTTTAATAACCCTTTAAACATGATGACATATTTAGTAGATTTTTTTCTGGCAAGGGGGCTAAATCTTGCGTGGATGGAGGATCAGTAGATCAAGATTAACGGTGGAATTCGAAGCAATCGACTGCATAAAACCACTTGTCCTTGCGCGAGGCAAAACACATACAACAAGTCACCACGATGAAGGAATTTATTTCACAACACGGACAAAATTCCAAACGATTTCTACAAATCGATTTGGATTTGTCATAACGCCTCCGGACATGTTCATGCTTTCCTCATGCTATGTTCTCATTAATCACTAGCTGATACGGGTAATTTGTTCTAAAGCACAAACGTAAAAAGAAAAAAGAAAAAAAAAAGTCTAGAGCTCTCTCCCCTCCCATCATCCGTCCACCAATGATAAATTGCGACTTAACGACCCAGCACAGTGTCAGCCAATCCCTAGCTGGCTTACATTGTGACGTAGGTAATCTATGGTTAAGGAATTGGTGGGAGGAGTAGAAAAATGGAACATGGAGAGTAACGGGAGTACTTTGTTAGTAGATGAAATGAGTAGAATATGATAAGATTATTATATCACTGATTTTTGTTTTAGTATATAGATGAGGATGAAGGTCTACTTACAAATCAGTTACTGGATTTTCTGTAGGCTATTCTCTGGTTTAGATTGTTAATATCATTTAGTGTCTAGTAACACTTTTGAATGATAATATATAATCAAGTGATATATATATATATATATATATATATATATATATATATATATATATATATATATATATATATATATATATATATATATATATATATCAAAATGCAATTCTATATTTGTATGATACACTTCTTTCGAAACTTATCGAGGGTCAAAAGCTGATTACTATAGTTTTATAAATCTTTATATAAGCAATTTCAAAAGTTGTTTGTTTTCCTGTCAATGAAGATGAAAATAACAGCAAATCTGGAGACTACTGTCTGTGTTCACTGCTGTAGAGAAACCTTAGTGAATTTTTAGCAACGAAGTGTAACTCCATACCTCTTCGCAGCAGTTCATTCTCGTCTAACAAACCCTTTGATTCAGATTTATGCTTAATAAGTTCAGTTAAACCATATAACTGAACTTGTTCTTTCCTTATTAGCCTTGTCAACCCCCGCGACTTTGCTTCTATTTCATTCGAGCCGTATGACTTTGAACTTACTTTCCCTCTTGTTTTCTTCAACTTTTCTATTTTTACAAAACGTTTCTCCGTCATAGTCTCCCGACACCACTTCCTTCTTTAGCTTTTTTTGCCTTCCATCATCTTCTCTATTCTCTTCTCTCTTTTCCTCTCTTCTCTCTATTTTACTTCCTTCTTCTCCGCCACATCATTTAAGCTCTTTGTTACTCTTCCTCCACTCCTCATAAGAACATAAGAATGAAGGATACTGCAAGAGACCATAAGGCCTACACTAGGTAGCTCCGCATTACACTAGGCAGTCCTCTTCGATATCCCTGTCCTAACCTATTCATTCCTTTTACTTTTTTTTTTAAGCTAAACTCATCCCCTTCCCATGTGTCAAAAACATCTGAAGGTATCCTTATCCCTCGCTGGATCTATGTTCCCCTTCCTCAAGCATCATTAACGTATTCACCGCACTACAAAATTTGTTTGTAATGAAAACTGGATGCTGGGCATGACATTTTTTATATAGAGAACACATGTATCGTAAATTGACCTAGTTTGGCAAGTTAAAATCATTATCTGTATTCTCTCTGGTCCTTGGATATTAACGATGGAATAGTAATCAGTATTTATAATAAAAGCTCTTTACAATTCAAGCATACTAGAAGTTCTTCATGTCAACTATCACTGAATGGTATGTACTGATGAACCACATCGACGTGCCGAATATAATGAATCAAACTTTACAAGAGAAGAAAACTATCAAATAAAATGATAATGAGATAAAATAGATTCTAAACACGCACAATCTGCCTCACATTAATTCCGGATCCTTAGTAAAGCTAGAAAATCAGTTAAGATGACTATTATGATGATAAAGAAAAAACTGAAGATACGTAGACTTATAGAAATAAGTTAAATATAATAGTCAAGGAGAATTGAAGTAGAAAATACCTATAAAGCTGATGTAAAACAAATACTAAATTTAACATTTTACTCTATACAAGAAATTCTGCCTATCGTTCAGGAGTACCTATACTATCAATGTTACTTGCTTCTTATATAAAAAGTTAATCAAGTTTTTTTTTTCATTATAACAAAGGAATAACTTATGGTTGTATCATTACGGTTTCCTATCACTTCTTGTTCTTGCTCTGGCAAGGAAATGTCCTTTTATTTAGTCACAAGTGTATAATGTCACATGCAGTTTGAATCCGCGGTGGCGCGGTTGGTAGAGTCCCAGACTGTCAGTATGGTGGTACCGACGGTACCTGGTTCGAATCCTGCCCAGGGCTGAAATTAGTTCAGCCCAACTCTCGTGGGCGGGGAGTTGTGTGTGTGTGTGTGTGCGTGTAAGGTCATATTATTACCAACAGATCGGTTATGCGAGCTCTGAGCTCTCTTCCGGGAGGGGAATAACTGTCGATCACAAGTCCAATATGTGATCCAAAGTCCAAGGTGTATCACATTTGACCTGATTTATCGGACAACCAGTAAAAATGGTAACCAGAGATTGGGGATCAAGGACCGTGTTTGGTTATTGGGACAGATTAAAAAAATGAAATTTACTGAGCCTTTACCTAGATGTACTTCAATTACTGGGATCCCATCTATATTTCCTCGAAAGCATAGTCACTATTGTTAATGGGATAAACATGAGAGAACATGCTAACACTTATTTCTCCTTGCAAAATCCACCTTTTGTGTAATTTGTTTTGACAGATGATAATTATCTTTATCTCAGCTCAATTGCTTTTTCAGTTGCAACGACTGTCTTATATTTTCACTATGGTTAATGATTGCCATTCATTCAGTTGAAGTAAACAACTATTCTATTAAGGGGAGGCTCTGGCTAAAAATGACTATTTTCGATCGTGGGTACGAAATTTTGTTTAAAAGTAAAATATTCAAGTAACAACTCCATGCCAGCCCCATTGTTATGATGCACTTCATAGACCTTATTCTGCTCCTGTCAAAGTAATTCTATTAAAATGAGGGCAAAAACAGGGAATGCAGTGGTTAAAACAACCAAAGATTATTTACTATCCTCATTGTTATGATAAAAGCCACAATAGATTTCTTTTCTAATTCCAGGTTTTATTCAACTAAAAGTAAGTATCAATGCATACAAGTTTCTCTACTACTATTAGTCTAACCCTGATAATAGAACTCTGTTCATACAACAGAATATTTATCTTTAGGTTAAATGACACGTATCTATAATCAAATCTGGCCAAAACATGTCTTCTCGGTATTATTGTATATCTGCACTTGTTGATTTACCTACCGATACCAATTGACTACTTACAAGTATTAGAAATAGATTACATTGCCATATAGTAGGCTTGAGCTGTTACTACGTTTAACTCTTGGAGACGACTTGGGTTGGTCATGGTTTGGTTATTAACGGTTCCATGTGTCGTCAGTAGCGTGTTTTAATGCCAAATAACTAGGCCTCCTCCTCTTGAGGAAGAGGCACGAAATCAGAACCTGGATTCCGACATTATGGGATTCGGAACCCAAATATTTAACATAAAATTTACTTCAAATATATATATATATATATATATATATATATATATATATATATATATATATATATATATATATATACATAATATATGTATATATGTATATATACATATATATATATATATATATGTATATGTGTGTATGTGTGTGTATATATATATATATATATATATATATATATATAAATATATATATATATATATATATATATACTTTTTATCCCACAGTCGGAAAAAGGAGACACTAATGTCGAACGTTCTGTATATTTCGATCACCAACTGTGACCCTCTTCAGCAGCATGAATACATAGTGGAAGGCATATACATATATACAAAAAATGTGAGGTGGGAAAAGTACAAGCTCAGCTTACGTGACCGACGCTCCGCGGGTCACGTGGGATTTTGTGACCTTGGAGTAAATGAGGGTAGCACTTGGTTGACTACTGAGGTAGTAATGCAGTCAGGTGACCACTGACCATTTGATATGTTGAAATTAGGGAAATATTTTATCAGAGAAGACTCGATTATATATATATATATATATATGCGTAAATAACCACTAGGAAAAAGTAAACTAACGAAGCAGAGCGCTTTCGTGTAATTACACGAAAGCGCTCTGCTTCGTTAGTTTACTTTTTCCTAGTGGTTATTTACGCATTTGTGAACACACGCTCCTAGTGTTTTTTATTGCATATATATATATATGTATATATATATATATATATACATATATATATATATATATATATATATATATACATATATATATATATATATACCATTTACCTCATATTATCACAAACTATTCTTAAATGCACAAAAATAAATAGGTCCAGTCGTGCAATATCGTAAATGATTTCAAAACGATTATTCATTGTCCCAGAACCGCGGCTATCGGCGGAAAATTCAAACCTAAATAAAATACTGTTGAGTCATGACATCCTCCCTACCAAAGAAAATACAGCAGTATTTACAACAGTCCTGTTTTAATCAAATCCCTTCTTGGTTCTGCGGTTCTTTGATCGATTTTACGTTTGGGCCGGTCCTTCACCTCGCTTATCGCGAATTCTTTTATATCTAGTTCCTGGTGTGGTTCTAAAGAGTATAATTTGACGATAGGTTGGGTTATTTTGCCCTGTGTCAGCTTTAATGAAGTTATCCTTGGTATGTCATCTCGACAGAAATGTAATTTAACATCTCGTCCCGACCACCATTTACTACGAAGCCCCTCGTCGTATATCAGTATAACATCACCCTCCTTTGGCCACAAAGCGTGTCGATCACTCACTCGATGGGTTTCTCTTAGAGCGTTTAAATATTCTTTCTCCCATCTTCTCCACAGATCATCACATAGATGGGATACGTATAGGTAATGTTTGTGACTTCGGAGTGATCTAAGGGACTGTACAACGTGTCATCCCGGATCCCTTCCCAGTAAAGTATTTTCTTTGGGAAATTCCGGAGTTTCCGGCAATGGACCAAATGATTCAGCGTTAAAACTTTTATCTGGTTAATGTTACAAGGAACATAATTAAGTGGTATGCCGTTCATAATGTATTCGATCTTCACTAGCACACAACTTAGTTCCTCAACTGCAAGTAGTGCCCGTCTTATCGCGGGTGCCCTGCGGAGCAACCGCTGGCTCTAGCTAATCGTTTTGCTCTGTAATGATAGTGGAGGACAAAAGATCACGATGGGATGTAATGATAGTGGAGGACAAAAGATCACGATGTGATGTAATGATAGTGGAGGACAAAATATCACGGTCGGATATAATGTCACTGGAGGACAAAATATAATCTTAGGAAGGAGTACCGGGCAGAATGTCAATGAACGACGGGAGGCCGGTTTGAAACGCATTGACGTAGGGGGACAAAGTGTACAAAAGAGATC
>NC_134791.1:50194417-50199417 GCF_046742065.1 Oratosquilla oratoria
TAATATTACGAGGATTAAAGTAATGGTTTTAAGAAACTCGTGAATATTTCTTTCCGACATATTTTGAGTTTTAACATCATGCCATATATTATAATTTTGTTCTTTACTGATACCTTGGTCTATATTGATATTTGGTCCTTCGATGACATTCTATGTCTCATGAGCATTTGTACCATCACGAACATCTGGTCCCTCACGGTCACTCGATCTCTTATGTACACCTTGCCCTCCTACGTCACCGCGTTCCACACCGGCCTCAGTCGTTCATTGAGATTCTGTCCGGCATCCCTTCCTAAAATGATATTCTGTCCTCCACTGACATTATATCCTACCGTGATATTTCGTCCTCCACTATCATTACATCACATCGTGATTTTTTGTCCTCCACTGTCATTACATCCCATCGTGATATTTTGTCCTTTGACATTACATCCTAATGTGATATTTCGTCCTCTACCAGCATTATATGCTAAAATAATGTTTGTCCTACATTGACATATTGCTCTACATTATTGCTCTATCCTACTCCGTTTCCCTCCCAGTGCACTCTGTTTCCCCTTCCCTTTGAGTTTCTACCCCCCGAAAAAAAGAACTAGTTCATTACAAACTCCCACAATGAAGTTTGTAAGGTCACCTTTGCCTCTGCGAGTAAGGAAAAGAGATATCAAGGATCAAGAAAGTGGTATCCCAGTAGCGTGCTCAATCGTTATATCCTCTCATTGATTCCTATGACTCTACTGTTCCAACATGAGCTTTCGCAGATCTTCGGGGGGATCCCACAGACTACGTGACGGCTCCCACATTCCTTGATATCATGAAGGAGGACCTTGTAATTCGGAACATGTTCCTCTAATCTCACCCTAGCCACATCGTTACTTCTCGTATGAACAATCGTAACCTTGTTCGTCCACTTTTGTTCCCTGATGGTCTGGGTACCATCGGCGATCCTACCGCCCGGTTGACACACAAGCTTGCAACGTCGCTTGGTCTTCCGCTGCAGGATGTCGTCATAGCCTCGCACCATGAAGTCCCCCACCACCAGGAACTCCTGATTTTCAGCCACCTCATTTTCCAGCAGAGCAAAACGATTGGCTAGAACCAGCGGTTGCTCCGCAGGGCACTCGTTTACCGAACGCGGACTCGACAAGCGAGACCCACGGAGCGCCACTTGCTCACGGGAGTGGCAGAAGTGGAAGAATTGGAATGCTCTTTGGGTTCTGGGGAGGATTCACTCTTCTCAAAGAGCGAACTCTTGAGAAGACGAATTTTCTCCTCACACATCCTGAGACTATCCTCCAGGTTCACACAACCTTCACAAACCAGTTTGCTCCTCCTCCTGCAATAAAAACGGCAAAGACAAAAAAAAAAAAAAAAAAGCCGTCACCAAATAAACTAAATACACGAAGCTTACTCTACCTACCTTATACTATTTTTTCTACCTTTGGAGTACAGTAACACACATGTCGAGTCTTTTCGTCCTCTGAAGAACGCATCACGAGAGAAATTGGCCCCAGGAAAAGAAGAGGAAGATAAAAAAAAAAAAAAAAGTCGAAAGTGATCTTCATTCTAGGGTAAATGCGAATGTGATCCTCATGGCCTGGTTTTGTGTTTCGCCAAAATACAACACTACACTTTATATTATATCTGTAACTGTATAGCGCTATTCGTATATAATTACAAAAACACAACACAATCAATTTGTCACTATTCGGAGAAATAAAATTCACAGGTATTTGCTACCCCTTGTCTCGGCAGAAAATGAGTTCACGGATTATTATTATTTTTATTTATTATTATTTTTTGTGTCACTTTTGTACAAATAATGAAGTCGTTTTCTTTCTGGAAAAATTACACAAAATTATTATTTAATTGCGTAATAAAGTAAATATAAGTAATTAGTTGCTATTGAAAGGTTAAGGTATACATTTAGAGTTCTCATGTAATTATTTGTATGGCTGTATTGTCATATTTTCATTATTTCAGCAGATGATCAGTGCTCGTTCAGACAGTATGGGCATGGAGGTGGGCAGCTTTGTAAGTCTATATATTCCCATATGCACGCAAACACACACACACACACACACACACACACACACACACACACACACACACACACACACACACACACACACACACACACACACACACACACACACACACACACACACACACACACACTAATGTATGTGTGTGTACAAGTGTGTGCTTTATAAATTCATTAATTATATTGCTGGAGTTTGACAATAAAAAGAAGATGAAAAACAATCAAAACAGGTTTTGCTACATTTGTGGCAAAGAATGACTGATCAACATTCTAAAATTACTCAGTTTGTAAAATCATGCTACCACGCAGATTTTGGAATCAAAATTGGATATCAAGATAAGATGTTTGCGACTATATATATATATATATATATATATATATATATATACATATATATATATATATATATATATATATATATACATGTATACATATACGGACACACACACACACACACACAAACACACACACACACACACACACACACACACACACACACACACACACACACACACACACAAACAAACACACACATATATATATATATGTATATATATATATATATATATATATATATGTATATATATGTACATACATACATTTATATATATATATAATATATACATATATATATATATATATATATACATATATATATATATATATATATATCCAACCTAACCACCATGAGAAGAAATGACCAGAGTAGAGCGCTTTCGTGTATTACATCTTCAGTGTGGCAGTATATAAAGTATATAAAGAACATAAACATAATATAAAGTAAGAAAAATGGAACATGTCAACGTTTGGAGAAGAAGATAGTGAAAAAATAGCATAGGAGATTTGGAAGCTCTCCTTGGATACAAGATGAGGATTAAATATCTAATATTATAATTCTTACATCTGGAACATTCTTGTCATTTTTTTCTTTACAAATGTAATTATCCACTTTATACAATCATAGATTGAGATTGAAATTAATATGATTTGTGGATTCGATTAAGCTATTATATGAAGTCTCTCCTTATAAGACTCATACGTATATCAAGTGCCGTGTGCCTAGCCAGCTCTCAAGGCTATGGTTACACCTTAACACAAGACTCGTATTTATTTAATGCTTGTATATATGTATACTTTCATTGCAACAATTCCTTTTCTCTTGTACGTAGAATAAAGAATGTTTTTGTACATCCCGTAACAAGGATATACGTGAAGTATAATTTTTTATAAATCATAAGGTATACAAACAACAAATAAATAAGAATCTCCTCACCATTGTTGTACACAGTATCGTCAGCATCATAGTCAATTAAGTCAGGTAACCAAATGGGGATTTTTTTTTTCTGGGCAAAATCATTAGCGGTTTTTTGACAACCAACAAGTTCATTACTTTCTCTTGGGTTCCCACCCACATTGCGATTTCCGGGAACAAGAAAACGGACACACTGGCCAAATCTGCGCTAGAAAATGACTTTATTATAGATATACCCATGAATACAGGCACTTTCAATTTAATCTTAAGAAAATAATTACACGTCCACTGGCAACACCAGTGGGATAATCTCCATATCACACATAAACAAAAGGAGCACATAACAGACTGGCCAACATCATACAGAAGCAATAGACGGGAGGAAATTGCCATAGCAAGGCTGAGGATGAATTCCACCTACATCACCCACCTAGATCCTTATATCACTGGCGTATTTCCTTCCCAGTGCAACACATGCAACACTACACTATCCATAAGATACATACACATACACTGCAAGAAAGATAATACACAGCGCCAGGCGGTTATACATCATTGCAGACTCAACAAAATTCAGTTAAACATGACAAATCTTTTGGCCATTGACTGTTTTCTTATTGAAAAACTAATGTATTATTTGCGCAGAATAGGACTGTTGTGGAAAATGTAATGGTAAATTAAACAGGATTGCAGGTTCACACCAGGCTTAATGACCCCTTATAGCTCGACATCCTGAAGATCACCGTCCCTAAAAAAGAAAAGAAAAAAAAGAAATAAAATAAAAATAAATAAATAAATAAATAAATAAATAAATAAATAGATAAATAAATAAATAAATAAATAAATAAATAAATAAATAAATAAATAAATAAATAAATGAATAAATAAAATGAATAAAAACTAAATAAAAATAAATAAATAAATAAATACAACAAATGAATATATAAACAAATAAGATAAAATAATATAAAATGAAATAAAATAAATAGATAAATCAATAGATAAATAGATGAATAAAATAAAATAGAATAAAAGATAAAAATAAACAGATCAGTCATGGTATTGACTTTAAATATCTTAGCTATTCTAGCTGTTAAAAAAAAATACCAACCGTTTGCACTATACAGTAATCTATAGTGTGCTTAAGGAAAGAACAAAACGCGGTGAACTAAATAACGATATATTCTGACAAGAACACGGAAGTCTTCATTCAAAGGGTGCCTAAGGTAAATATACCGCGATAAACCAATGGTGTGTTCTAATTCCTCTTATGTATATATATATATATATATATATATATATATATATATATATATATATATATATATATGTATGTATGTATATATATACATATATGTATATGTATATATACATATATATACATATAGGTATATGTATATATATACATATATATATATGTATATATATATATATACATATGTATATATATATGTTATATATATATATATATATATATATATATATATATATATATATATAAAAACCCCATGCCTTTCTCTCACTATTACTCGTTCCAGGCTGCAGACAAAAGGTTAACTTCACACAGAAGTAACAATTTTCAATAATACTTTTTTTCGACAATATTATTGTTGAAATTAATCACACAAGCATCATCGTAATAGATAGAGTGGTTAAAAAACCTGAAATGCTTAAACAACATAAAAAAAGTGCAAAAGACAGTCA
>NC_134791.1:50204417-50209417 GCF_046742065.1 Oratosquilla oratoria
TATCTTACGTCGTGACCTCCCCACGTGTCTTATGTTGTGACCTCTCCCAGAGTTTTCTTTCTATGTTTATTATGTCCTGTACTCTCTGTCTCTATTACATTGAAAATGCTAACTGCGTTTAGCGAAACGTCTGTACATCCTTTGTCAACAAAAGTTCCTAATGTCTACTGGAAATTTATTATTCCGTCTGTCCTGTGAAAACCAGAAATCTACATTCAGAAGACTTGAAAGTCTACTTAAGAAGCTTTGAAGTGCCGATTGCGCAGTTGTTTTTAACAAAACATGTTTAAAAGAAAACCTGCTGCCAGTATTTAAAAAAAAAAATATATATATATATATATATGTGTGTGTGTGTGTGTGTGTATGTATGCATGTGTGTGTGTGTGTGTGTGTGTGTGTGTGTGTGTGTGTGTGTGTGTGTGTGTGTGTGTGTGTGTACTATCTTTTTAGTGATTTTCTAAATTTTCCGAATAGTTTGTATCTTGAGGGGAGGTCAAACACAAGGCTTTCGAGATCCATGGCGTTATTATAAAAAAAAAACATTACACAAATTCTAAAATACGAGCTTTCGGTTGAATCATACAACCATTATTAGGTAAGGAAGAATAAATATACAAAGCAGGAGTTTAGATAAGAGTAAATAAAAGAAATTGCAGATTTAGGTCGTAGCTAGGCGTCAGGTGCTGGACGGAAGTGAAGTCTTTGCTTCAGAAGGACGTAGCAGGACATCAGATCACTGTAGTTGGACGTTTGGTCTTTGTTACCACGCAACCTTGCAGTGTAGTTGTAAAGTACTAACTTTGTCCGTCTATATATATGATAGGGCTGTATTGTGTAATGTTGACTCTTTCCACAATGTGTAGTTTCTTGTTGATGTTACATTGTTTAAGTATTTTTGTGTTGTTGACTAAATCTTGTCTGTTTGGAGTTTTGTTGCGTGTTTATATCATGTGTTTGCGTATACTTCCTTCACGGGCGTGCATTGTATGTCTCCTGCTCACAGAGGTAGTGGTGACATAAATATAAGAAGCATTAGAGAGAAGTTTGCAACCTTCTTCGGGGCAAGTGAATTGGTACACCACATCAGTGTGTTTGAGGAGAGAGTTGTTTTTAGTCATATTATTTCTCATTATAAGGTTAGAGACTTTTGTGTTTTTGTAATATATGATGAGGGTCAATTTATCGTGTAGGTTGGTGCATGTGATGTTATGTGCAAGGATGTCTTTGAGAACACGTTCTGTTTTGTATGCTGGTGTCACTTACTTTTTATAATAAACAGTGTGTGTGGAATGTGTGTTGTTTTGTCCGTGTTGTTTTGTATTGCGGGTGATGAAAAGTCTCATCACTTTGTCAGTGAGAAAGTTAGGAAAACCGTTGTTAATGAGAATTTGTTTAACGCGCGTTATTTCGAAGTGAAAATTTTCCGAAGAAGAGCAGTTCTTATATGCGCGTCGAAGGTATGCCCGAATGACGCTAAGTTTGTGCCGCTGGGGGCACTCGCTGCATTCAGGCACCGGGAGTTGCTTGAGTGTATGTATGTATGTAAGCTACAAGCGAAAGCGGTCAGGAATAAACTCGGAACGAGACCCGTGACTCTTTTTCCACCTTTTTCAACAGTTTGTATGTATGTATGTATGTATGTATGTATGTATGTATGTATGTATGTATGTATGTATGTATGTATGTATGTATGTATGTATGTATGTATGTATGTATGTATGTATGTATGTATGTATGTATGTATGTATGTATGTATGTATGTATGTATGTATGTATGTATGTATGTATGTATGTATGTATGTATGTATGTAAATATGTTAGGTTAATGCCTTACAGGAAATGTGTTACGTGAATATCTTGTTTATTCGTTTGTAATTATTTGTCTGTTTATTATTATTAGCTTGATTTTCATTTATTATTAGATATCCGTAAATTCATTATTACCTACTTTCTACCTGTTTGTTTGTTATTCAACTATACATATGCATATATTTGTTTTATTTATTATTATTTATATTATTATAATTTATTTATTTATTTATTTTTCATTTATCATTATTATAATTTTTCCGCATCCGACCCAGTTATGGACCAAAAGGTCTCCTATCGCCATGCTCCGCCTTTGTAAACCTTTGAGCGATCTGGGGATCCTTGTCTGCGTTGCCTCCGTGCAAGACGGCAACGATCACTTGTGTGAAACATGTACCGTGAGTTGCTAGTAGTCTGGTTGTGACGGGTACCTGTGGTAACACGAATTAACGAGATGCCCTGGTTTGTGGCAGTATGTACAGAACATTTGTGTTCTTGAAGGAGAGCGTTGGCGTGAGCGATATCGCGTGCGAGATGGGACCGTGTGACCAGGGCTATCGTTTGGGTGGGTGCGATGGGTACTGACTGGCTCTGTATCTAAGTGATAGCTTTGTCCGTGTCAGAGAATTTCCTGGATAATTCGCCTAGTGTGATACCTAGTGTAAATGAAACTGTACTAGCCTTTTGGAGTGTGTCTGGATGTGACTGGGAGAGTAGTCGAAGGTATGTCATGAGTGAGACTACGTGTTCCAATGATATTTTGTTGCCTGAGACCCAGTCTGGGTTTTTGAGTCTTTCTCTGAGTTCGTTTTTAAATGTTAAAGATATTTTGACCTCTTTTTTCTATTGTGTTGTGTGGGCCATGATTGTATGTTTTTGCTAAGGAGTATAGGGGGAAAGTGCTCCAAATGGCTCATATGTAGCAAATGACTTTTTAAAGTGCTCTACCAATTCCTGATAGTTGGTAGTTTGCTCAAACAGATCATACTGAATGACGTCACCAGCTAATGTGTTATTCTTATCTATATTAGGATTGCTACCTTAGTTTTGTCGTCCATGGCGTTTCTTCGTGTTATCTCTGTTTCAACCTCAGAGAGGAAATTGTGTACAGGGATGTTCTTGCCGTTAAAGAACGGCAATGTTGTCTCATCCTTGAATGTGGTGATAAGGTTTTGTGTTGTTATTGTGTTTTGAGTAGGAGGTGAATTAATTGAAGAGTTGCTAGTAGAAGGAGGGGATATTTTAGGTGTATTTAAATTAAGCGTAGAATGGCTTCGTGTACAGGGTCGGTATGTCGGGTTAGAAAGGGTTATGGACACGTTCATGTAAAAAAAAAAAAATCACGAGACAAATGGGTCAAGACCGTGTTGTTCTTAGGTGATAATTAGAACGGGAAAACATCTACTTACCCTAGATGATGTCGTAGTGTTAGTACATGACGGTGCTGCAGTTGGGTGAATCGATGGGAGGATGCACTGCTGGAAACACGGGGAATAATTAATAGTGTATTGGTTTGATGAGTTAAAAAATGTGTCAAACAAAAGTGTACAGATATAAAATGACAAAATAAGAAATGAAGGTGGAGATTTTGCACAGCTAGATGCGTGGAGTGTTGGGGTCGTTGGTTGCTGATGCTGCAACGATCGTTGGCTGTTGATGCAGTGGCGTACAGAGCGTGATGCAATGTTGGAGAAGCGATGGGGTCGTTCAACTCGTACGATGGTGGAGTAGGTAATCCAACGTCTCTGTGTTGACGTGGTGGAGGCGACGGGCGTCGTGGATGCTGGAGAATGCCTCGGAGATGAATTTCCTCGTGGTAGATGCTGGAGAAAGCCGCGAAGAGGGTTTTGCTCGTGGTAGATACCGGAGAATACCGCTAAGCACTGAAGCGGTGCTTTGTAATAAGATGCCGGATGGAGAGCAATTTGCTCGTAGTGCTTGTATGATTGAGTGAATCAATGCAGCGGTGCTTCTTAGTAGGATGCTGGATGCTGGAGCTAAGAGGGATTGCCTCGTATGTGATGCTTGGCTATGCAGGATGAGGGTCTGTGCCTCGTAGCGATGCTGGATTGTACCGAAGATTAGTAGTTTTGGGAGATGGTTGTGTTCAAACGACGGTGCTGTTGTATAGTTGTGCTTCGGAGTAGTATTGAAGTGAATTGTACCCCACGCTCGTCCACCAGAATGTAGAGTTGTTGTTTCTCTCTCTCTTTACTTTAATGTTCCAGGCTTCTCTCTGTCTACAAATACAATGCAACCTCCGGAGTAACGTTGTGGGGTTGCCAGAATAAACATATTTACAATTGTACATGTTGGCTGTTGTCATATTCACATTTAGGAAAACTATAATAAATGTTGGGTTCGGTGCAGGAGTTTTCCCAAATGCTGGCGGCTTCTTTTGATCAAGTAGATGTTCGGGTATCTGACTCGAGATGCGGTGAAGCCTATTGTTCCGAACGGGTGTTGGCTGGAAAAGTCGGGTGCTCTGGTCATATAGGGAGATCCGTGATAATGTAGGATATCTTGAGAGTTATTTGAAGTTTCGCGTTCACTCTCTCTCTCTCTATACACACACACACACACACACACACACACACACACACACACACACACACACACACACACACACACACACACACACACACACACACACACACACACACACACACACACACACACACAAACACACACACACTCACACACACACACACACACACACACACACATACACACACAACTCACACACACACACACACACACACACACACACACACACACACATACATACACACACACACAAATATATATATATATATATATATATATATATATATATATATATATATATTACAAGAAACCTCTGAACTCACCTTTACTATGGAAGATGGTGTTGACGGGGCTTTGCCCTTTCATGACATCCTAGTGAAACAAACTAAATATTTTTTTAATACAGAAGTGTATACTAAACTCACAAACCCTGGACACTGCCTTAATGGTTCCAGTGAGTGCCATCAGATATATAAGGACTCTACGATCGGTGCCTATATCCGAAGAGCACTCACCCACTGTAGCACATGGAAGCAAGTACGCAATGAAATCGAGTGCTCCACCCAAGTACTAATCAATAGCGGCTTCAGTGAGAAGGATATTAACCACCAGACCAAGAAAATAATGGATATCTGGTACAAAGA
>NC_134791.1:50216917-50219417 GCF_046742065.1 Oratosquilla oratoria
ACCATATTTAAACTATTCCTTGGATATCATCCGTAACAAAGATAAACCAAGACAAAAATCAGGGAATGTTGATAAATGACAACCTGTCAGACATACAAGTATTAGCAAGATTGTGTGATAGATGCATCGGTTGGTACCAAATATTACTGTGTTCTTTTCTATTGTCTGAATGAAGAGAAGATGGAAAAAAACTCAGAGAAGTACTAATCCATTCTAGGATGGAATATGCACCAGTATGAGAGTCCTCCTACAATGAGAAAGATATAGACAAAATTAAAAGAATACAAATGACAGCAACCAAATTGGTTTCCAGCTTGAGTGATTAACCATACAAGGAGAGGAAAAGCATTTTATCTACAAATGTTGAAGAATCGAAAAGAAATAGATAATTTTATTACAATGTTCAGGACACCAAAGAGGAGGGACTACGTTGACAATAAACATCTCTTGATTAGGAATGGGAAGGGTTTCATGAGGTCAAGAGATCAAACTAAACAAGACTAAATATCTGAAGGATCCAAAGAAATATATTCTTCCATACAAATACACAAGCACCTGCAATGGACTAGCAGACGATATAATTCACATAAATAAATGAACAAACGTCAAATCATCAACGTACACACGGGCGCGCGTACGTACATAACCACACAGACACAAACACACATACACCCACCAACCAACACACACACACACACACACACACACACACACACACACACACACACACACACACACACACACACACACACACACACACACACACACACACACACACACACACACACACACACACACACACACACACACACACACACACACACACACACACACACACACACACACACACACACACACACACACACACACACACACACACACACACACACACACACACACACACACACACACACACACACCAGCTAATCTCTGCAGGCAACCACACCACTCACACGCGCACACCCAAATGGAGAAACAAGCAAGGCCACGTATAGACGTACACACACCCGCGCACTCTCCTCGCTTCACAGTTTGTTAGTTTCCTCCCGCGAGACGCGTCCCCATTCTGGCGGGACCGCTCGAGTCCCTAAACCAATTTATAACTTGGAATTTTAAAGAGGGAAGACTAAATTGAATTTCACAACCGAAATAAGTAGTTGAGTAAACTTGTTATGAGCTTATTACCGGCACGAAGCGGACCGACAGTTGGGGCAAAATAAGAAGCAGTGCTGGGGGTTAGTGGAGTGGCCGGGGCATAGGATAGGATGTCGCTGAGGAGAAGGAGGCCTGGGATGGCATGGGAAAAGAAAGGAGGGAGAGAGAAGGAGATGAGGGAGTGGAAGAGAGCAAGGAAATAAAAGGGGACGGGGGTGGTCGGGGTGAGTTAGGTTGGGGTGAGGGATGTCTGCCAGGGATGGTGCGAGTCTCGGTGGGGGTTATTGGAAGTTGAGGGTGAGAAAAAGTTAAGGTGGGCAGAGTTGGGACAGGATAAAAGCTGAGCTTATTGAATTACTTGGCAGTGTTAACTTTGGTGCAAATCTTGTAAATATCCAGTAAATAACCCTAAATAACCTTGTTTGTTGCCTTTTGGGTGTTATTGTTGTTGTTGCTTCTGTTGTCGGATTCGGAGCGTGTGGAGCAGCAAGAGGCTGGAGGACGACAGAAAAACACAATCAGTCATTTCGACTTTCTTCAGCTTGACTTCCGTAATTCATAAATCAACATTCCCTAATAACATATATATATTTTTATATACTTATACATTTAGTTATTTAGTAGATAATTTATCTATTTATTCATTGTATTTATTTACCTAATAATTTATTTATTTAGCTATTTATTTGTTTGTTTATCTAATCATTCAACTATCTATTTATCTCCAGTCCTCCTGGATGAGTACCTGTATAAATCCTCTTTACAAGGGAAAAGGGGACAAGTGTGAATATAGTAGTTTCAGAGGGATCAGTTTGCTGAGTGTAGTTGGGAAGGCTTATGGGAGGGTTTGATTGAGAGGATTAGGAGAGAAACAGAGGGATTAGAGGGTGAGAAACAGTTTGAGTTTAGGACAGGTAGGGGTTGTGTAGATCAGAAATTTGTGGTAAGGTAGATATGTGAGGAAGATTTAGGAAAAGGTAAAGATGTTTTGGGGTCCTTTATGTATGTGGAAAAGGCTTATGACAGAGTAGACAGGAAGGCACTGTGAGTGATATTGCAGATATATGGGGAAAGGGGAAAGCTGTTAAGAGCAGTCAAGAGTTTTTACGAAAGTAGTAGTCTCTGTGTTAGAATTAGAAATGGAGACATTGAGTGGCTTGAGGTAAAGGTGAAACTTTGCCAGGGATGCGTTATATCGCCTTGGCTGCTCAATTCATAGATGGATGGGGTGGTGCGAGAGGTAAACGCAAAGGTAATGGGCAAGAGATTGGAGATAGTTAAAGAAAATGAAGAAAAGTGGGAGATAAGCCAGGTGTTGTTTACTAACAACACTGTGCTTGTGGTA
>NC_134791.1:50236917-50251917 GCF_046742065.1 Oratosquilla oratoria
ATGTGCTTGGCATTGGCATTTACAAATATTTTACAATAGTCATTAAGTTCTTGGAATTCAAGAACAAATCTAAGGAGAGATGAAAATTCAGTAATTAAATGAAAGAAATAACACAAGTGATATATACAGAACTCAGAAAAGCTAAGAAAGATGAACCTCTAAGAAGAAGGGAGAGATGCGTAGGTGGAAGGGGAAGGGAGGAGGAGGCAGTAGAGAAGATAATGGAGAGGAGGAAGGGGAGGCAGGGTAAGGGGAAGCCAGGGGTGAGGGAACGAGACTAAAGAGAGGGGAGGGTTAGCAAGGCCCGAGGGAGTTGTGATTTCATTACCTGGTAAATCACACACAATATGTCTCCTCTCCGCGCACGGGGACATGACCCGAAGGGGGGGAATGGCCAAGAGTAACATCGAGGGGAAGCCGGTTCGGGGCCGCTGGAGGAGGCGTGGGAAGTGGAGGGGAGAGGTCAGAGGAGGTAAAATGAAATATGAGGAGAGGAGAGGAGAGGAGAGGAGAGGAGAGGAGAGGAGAGGAGAGGAGAGGAGAGGAGAGGAGAGGAGGGAATGGTAGAGGAAGTTGAGGTAGACCAGGGGAGTAGATAAGAAGAGGAAGGAGAATAGGGGAAGCCGGTCCGGGGCTGGAGGAGGCGGGGGAAGTGGAGGGGAGAGGTCAGAGGAAGTAAAATGAAATGTGAGGAGAGGAGAGGAGAGAATGGTAGAGGGACCAGGAGAGTGGATAAGAAGAGAAAGAAGGATAAAGTTGAGATGAGGAGAAGAGGGGAGAGTTGGGGAAGAAAGAGAAAGGCAGAGAAAGGAAAGGAGAAAATGGGAGAGGTCAGAGGAGATAAAACGAAATATGAGGGGAGGAGAGGAGGGAATAGTAGAGGAAGTTGAGGTAGATCAGGGGAGTGGATAAGAAGAGAAATGAGGATGTAGTTGAGGTGAGAAGAAGAGGGGAGAGGTGGGGAAGAAAGAGAAAGGAAGAGAAAGGAAAGGAGAAAATAGGAGAGGAAAGGGAGAGGAGAGATGAATAGAGAACATTAGAGAAAAGAAGAAAATGGATGAGGAGGGGAGAGAAGAGAAATGACGATATAAGAGAAAGGAGGACATAGGGGAGGTGGGGAGAAGAGGGGAGAGGTTTGGAAGAAAGAGAAAGGAAGAGAAAAGAAGAGAGAAAATAGGGGAGGAGGGGAGAGGAGAGATGAATAGAGAACAGGAGAGAATAGAAGAAAATGGATGAGGAGGGGAGAGGAGAGAACGGACGAGATAAGAGAAAGGAGGACATAGGTGAGGCGAGGAGAAGAGGGGAGAGGTGGGGAAGAAAGAGAAAGGAAGAGAAAGGAAAGGAGAAAATAGGAGAGGAGGGGAGAGGAGAGATGAATAGAGAACAGGAGAGAATAGAAGAAAATGGATGAGAGGGAAGAGGAGAGAAAGGACGAGATAAATGAAGAGGAGTAGAATAATAGAAAAGAAGGGGAGACGAAGGGAAAGTTAAGGGAAGGGGTGATGATAAAAAGAGAGATAAAAAGAAAATAGCGGGATGAGGAGATATGTGATGAGAACAGGGAATGGGAGAGAAGAAAAAAGAGAGGAAAAATAGGATAAAATGAAGAAGAACACAGATTGAAAGAAAGAATAGTAGAAGGAAAAGAGATGACGTAAAAAGATATTGAGAGAGGGGGAAAAAGAGAGAGGGGTGAGAGAAGGGGAGAGAAAAGAAAGATGAAGAGAGGGAGAGAAAAGGGAAGAAAAGGAGAGGAAAGTCACGAGGTAAAATGAGGGGGAAGGAAATGGGAAAGAGAATGAGATTAGGGGAGATAAGGTGAGTGGAATGAATAAAAGGGAAAAGGAAGAGGTAGAGAGAGGAAGGAACAGGAGCGGAAAAAAGAAGTGAAAAGAAGGTTAAGTGAAATAGTGAGATAAGAATGAGGAAGAGAAAATCATGGGAGCAAGAGAGATAGGGTGAAAAGAGGTGGAAAGGGGAGACAATTAAGAAGAGGAGCACAGAGTAGAGGGTTGAGAAAGGGAGAAGGGAGAAGAAGAGAAGTAGAAGAGGGAATAAAAGGAATGACGAAGGAGGAGAAACTAACGTCGTGTAGCTAATGTATTCACGTGTGCACGCTAGTATAGAATGAATCAATGACACTTAATCTAAAGGCATTTCTTGCAACTGTTGCTCGGCACTACTACCATTCGCTGACCACAGCGAGATTAATGTTTAAAGAAGATAAAGATGTAATAAATTGACATATGAGATAAATGTACATGAACGTTGAGGAATTTCATTAGTGGAAAACAATAGTGCTTAAAATGAAATTTACTTAATATTAAAACATGTGGAAGTAGATATTACTTCCGTCCACCTAGGCAAGATGCCGTCTCATGAAGGGCTGGCTCGACTGTAAAGATTGTAACGGGGGAGAGGAGTAGAAAGGAGAAGTTGAGAGTGTTGGTGAGGGTTATCTATAGTAGGGGAAGTACCAACTGAAGATTGAACGTTCTTTATGTCGAGGCCACGGGGAAATCTTTTGATATGATCTTAGTGCAATACGGTCTCCGTAAGGTCGTGTAACCTGAGTGCTTTGATCTTGATATTTAACTCGTGTTCAGTAGTACGAAAAAGTCCAGTGAATTTAGAGGAGAGCTTTGAGGTGAAGGTAAATTGAGGGTATAACCAAGTCTCTAAGTTCAAAGGCAAAATCTTTGGCTGACTTGTTATGGAGAAGGGCCATATCGTCCTTAGCCAGATTAAGAGTATTACGGATTCTTTTGAAAACAGTAGTGAAATTTCCTACATTGAAATTATAAATAGGAGTTAGTTCTGAACGAAGAAGGTCATATGCGAGACTTCCGTCCAAGTCAAAGAGGACAAAATGAGGTGATTCCGATATTGACCTGTTTATGGCAATGTTAATGCAAGCTTGAATCACGGGACTATATTCATGCTAAGTAAGGTGAAGATCAGAAGCAAGGTGACGAAGAACATTGAGAACCTTTCTATTTTGGCGTTCAACTAAGCTATTTGAACTAGGTTAATAAGCAGTAGTATTACTTTTTGTCATTTGAAAGTATTTACAAATATTTGAAAGAACATTGTTTTTAACTCAATCCCGTTGTCAGAAATCAGAGTTTTGGGTGCAGTAAAAGGGCATATGAGTTTGTCAATAAGGATCTTTGACATGTGTTGTGCTGTTTTGTCTGGTAGGTTGGAAAGAATACAGAACCGGGAAAAATGGTCGACATAGACAAAGAGGTGTTGATTTCCGAAGGTCAATACTTACTGTGTCGAATGGTTTGCAAGGCGTAGGATAAGTTAAGATGGGAACATGCTCGCTGATATGACCTTTGTGAGTCGCACAAGAGTGACATGCATCAGTATGGGAGAGTATATCCTTCCTCATGGTTAACCATAAGTAGTGGAATCTGGCTTGTGTAGCGCATTTCCCCTTGCCAGGGTGTACAGCAACGAGGGAATCGTGTGAGAGTTTCAGAACTTTTGGAATGAGGTCCGTAGGGAATACAAGCTGAAACAATGACCGGTTAGGTTCCGTGTTTGTTCGTTAGTATTGTTTTGTGATAAAGTGTGTCATCCATTAACGTGTATGTTGATACTGGGAGAGAAATTATCCACATCAGTTGTGTCTGCAGATTTGTGAAAGTATTTAACACGTTTCCATAGAGGAACCGATCTTTCCGCTGCAGCTATGTGCGCTTGTGTAGGAGTTACTGAAATGTTATTTTAAGTGATGGTCGCGATATAGCAACTGAGAGCGTCTGGTACTAAGGTTGCTTTACCCTGGACAAAATGAATGGTGCCCATGAACTCCTGTATTATGATGATCCATCGAGCAAGTTTTCCTGATAGATTCTTGCCTTTGAAGAGGTGTAAGATTGGATGATGGTCTATGTAAATGTGTATGTCAAAACCAAGGATGATCCCTTTGAATTGTTTAAAGCTAATGCTTTTCTGTCTGTGACTGAGTAATTTTGTTCGTGTTTGTTGAGTGTGTGGCTAGCATAGCCAGTTGGCTTGAGTTTTGTGTCGTGTTGTTACATGGGGATTGCGCCAAGTTCGGTGTAGGACGCATCTGTGCATGTTATGGAAGGAAGCTTGTGGTTTAAGAGAGCAAGCACAGATGCCGTGGTTATGCTCTCCTTAAGTCATTAAAGGCTTTCTCTTGGTCAGGTATCATAAGTAGCAAAGTTAATGGTGCTGCTAAACCAATATAACATTGTATAGTCTGTAAAATCCTGATAGACCAAGGAATGAAAGCATGTGGTCAACAGAAGTAGGGCGTGTAAGATCAATTACTACCTTGACCTTGTCCTGCTAGGTTAGAATTTCTTGCAAGTTAAGAACATGCCCTAAGAAGCATATTTTTTCTGAGGGAAGGAACACTTTTTAAGCTTCAGTTTGAGGCCTGCTTTTGCCTGTTGTGAGAAGAAAATATTAATAGTGTGCATGTGTTCGCTAACCGATATCGAAGCAATGTCCACATCATCGAGGTCCATAGACACAGAATGGCCTATGAGACCCATGGCTAGTCGTTTGAGCTGATAGTGTCCTGTGGGGGTACTGATGGCTGTCAGAGGTCTAGACTCAGGAGCAAGGAGAATTTGGAAATATTTTGACATAAGTTCTAAGGTCGTTGAACACTATATTGTTTTTACCGATGGATTGTAGGAGGTTTTGCAATACATGGATTGGGTGTTTATCTCGGATACTTGGGGTATTCGATTTCCTGAAGTCTACTACTGGGAGGAAGGAACCATCGTGTTTAAGGATAACAAAGAGAGGGGAATCCTATTCGCTGATTGATGGTTCAATGATGCCCTGAGCAACCATGTCTTGGATATTGTCTACAATCATGCATATACTGTGTGGCATTATGTATGAGGGAATGTAACGTGGTTTCGAATTTTCAAGAAGGGTTATGTGATTCTCAATGAGATTAGTAACTCCGTGGGGTTCACCTTGAGTGGCAATATTGTCTAAACTTGTTGCAAAGTGCAATCAAGTCTGCTTGTGCATCAGGTAAGTGTATAGGGTTAAAATGTGATGCATCAGTGGGTTTCTGTGCCACGGGCACGTTGGAAGTTATACTAGAAACTTGAGAAGTAATTGGTCATCCATGACTTTGATAAGTGAGTGATATACTTCAAAATCGCAAATATTTGTACCAACTGCGAGATGGAAGGGTGCGTTATTGTCATTGACAATCAAAATGCATGTGTGACCTTTCTTTGACCTTGAAAAGATGGCTGAAAAGAGGGAAATACCATTGACACGACAAACTTCTGGGCTACAGAGTACATCGGTGTCTGGGGCTTGAAAAACTCTTAGGGGTATAATTGTATACTCACGAGGGAGTAGTGTCTTTGGGCTGATGAGCACTTCTTGAGTGTGTTTGAGTATAGATAACACTTCCGATATTGAGTGAATGTGATGTTGAAGCAATAAATTTTCCTATGTCGATGAAAAAGTAACTGTATTTAATGGGCACTTAGTCCTAAGTTTTGCAGATCTGGACATGTGGGAGGAGTTAGTGCGTCTTTTACATTTGGAATGCATGTCCACAGCTGTCAGTAATGTGGAAGAGGTGGAGTCCTGGGGAGGGTTTGGAGTGGTTGAGCACTGGGAATTATGTTGTATGAAGGTGGTGGAATAATTTGCAGGAGTAGCTGGTGCATCCACGTGTGATGAAGCGGGGTGAATTTGAAAAGAGAGACTACAAGCAACTGACGAGAGATCATGGTTTGCCTGTGCCCGCTCGACCACGTGAATGCGGTTTACGTTAGGAGGAGCTGCTGATTGCAATGCAGGGAGGAAATGGTTTGTATAAATGCCATTTTGAGTAGGATATATTGCTTCATCAGTAGTAAACCTATGAGGATATCTTCAGGAAAGTGAACGTAAGCTACGTAGGTGGTAACTGGAATGGATAGGCTGACGTCGTTGGCTACAAAATGGTGACACGTTTTCTTTTAGTGCAGAATTTATGCAAATTCTGAATTAACTATATGTTGACTGGGGAACCGTGTCGAGAAAGACTTTCACATTGGTGTTAGTAGAAGTCGCATTGAATGTTAAGGAAAGAGAAGTCATGTCTGGGATATCTACGGTATGAACAGGTGGGGTTGATGAGGGAACTTCCGGGTATGGAGTGACTAGTCTTGATGTACTCTAAATCTTGGTGTTTGTTAGTCATAAAGGAGATGTGTTACGTGAATATCTTACGAGAGAGTGATCTGGGGAGTTTGGTCTGTGCTGCCTTCGTGCTAGCGGCACACGGCAACGATGGCTCGTGTTGAAATATGTTCCGTGATTATCGCACTGGCGGTTTGGTTGTGAGGGTTATCTGTGGTTACGTGTGTTTGCAAGGTGTCCTGGATTGTACAAACCAGTTGTGTTCTTGGTGGAGAGCGTTGGCGTGAGTGATCTCGAGTGCGTGATGTATGTCTTGACCTCATGTTATGTGGTGTGGACAGTGTGACTTGAGCTATTGTGTGGCTGGGTACATTAGATACTGACTGGCTCTGGATCTGGGTGATAGCTTTGTCAGTGTTAGAGAGTTACCTCCAGAATTCGCCTAATGTGATACCTGGTGTGAATGGGATAGTATCAGCTTGCTGGAGTGTATATGGGTGTAATTGGGATAGTAGTCGAAAATACGTCATGAGTAAGATTACATATTCCAATGATATTTTGCCGTCTGGGACCCAGTCTGAATTGCCGTGTCTCTCTCTCATTTCGCTTTTAACTGTTGAAGCAATTTTCACAGCTTTCTCTTTGGTGTGCAGTGGACCATGATTGTATGTCATAGCCAATGAGTATAGGACGGAAAATGTGCATATATATATATATATATATATATATATATATATATATATGTATATATATATATATGTGCGTGTGTGTGTGTATGTATGTATGTATATGCATACATATCTATATATAAATATAAATATATATACATATATATATATATATATATATATATATATATATGTGTGTGTGTGTGTGTGTGTGTGTGTGTGTGTGTGTGTGTGTGTGTGTGTGTGTGTGTGTGTGTGTGTGTGTGTGTGTGTGTGTGTGTGTGTGTGTTCACCTAGGATCTGCTGCAGCCTCTTTTCGAGACAGCCAGACACCACCCTACGGCAGTGAGATCAGAGCTCATTATTAGCAGATCTCTGGGTAGGTCTGAGACCACTCACACTCCACACACCGGGAATGCAAGGTCACAACTCCTTGACTAACGTCCCGTACCTACTCGCTGCTAGGTGAACAGGGGCTACACGTGAAAGGAGACAAACCCAACTTGTCTCCGCCCGGCCGGGGAATCGAACCCCGGTTCTCCGGCTTGTGAGGCCAGTGCCTTACCAATCCACCACCGGGCCGTGTGTGTGTGTGTGTGTGTGTGTGTGTGTGTGTGTGTGTGTGTGTGTGTGTGTGTGTGTGTGTGTGTGTGTGTGTGTGTGTGTGTGTGTGTGTGTGTGTGTGTGTGTGTGTGTGTGTGTGTGTGTGTGTTCTTTTTACCTGAAAAGAAGATAAGTAAGGCAGGGAGAGTGCCACGGCTTGTTGGTCGCGTTTAAAGTTGTAAAAGAAGGACAATGTGCAATGAAAGGAGGAGCGATACTATTGTGTATCCATTGGGAGTAGCTGAGCTAGCTTTTTTTTTTTTTTTCATTGAATTAACTATTAGGTTGGCCCGATGCAATGTATACTTTTTTATGTGATAGTGTCTGTGTTCTTGGTAGAGTCTTTGGACACCATGGATAGGGCTGTGTTCTTTCTTGTGGGGCCTTCAAATATTTTGTCCCAGGTTCGATTCACTATACGGTGGAATCTAATGCTGAGTAGTTCTGTGTTAATTCTGTTGTGGATTTTTTTTTTTTTATTATTGTTTTATGAAAGGAAGGGTTTTTGACCGCTGGAAAACCTTAAGAAGTTGTTTATCTGTAGTTTCTGTAGCTGGCTTTTCGACAAAAAAATTTAGAGGAACGCATGAGTATTTTATTATTAGTCTCACCAAGACTGTATACGTGTACTTTGACTTTCTCTGACATTGTTTAAATCTCCTTGGTTTTGCTGAGGTGGTTTTAGCCTGATTTAATTTGTCGCTGATATGGGTCAGTATGCCCCGCTGGGTTACTTTGAGTCCAAGTAGCTTGCCAGATTTTTAATATTCTATGGTCTCTCCTCCTACTGCTATTGGTGTCGGTTTGAATTTCACAATTGTTTCACTTCGAAATACAATTCCAATCTGTCCGTTAGGCGAATAAAATCATCTGGTGTGCGGTTGGAGAAAATTTGCACTGTCGACATCAAGTCAAAGATGTAAAATCACATACACTATGGAGTCATACTCAAGCTTGCACCAGACCCATTTATTCAGCTATGGAATGAACACTGGATTGAAAGGGGTCTCGTTAAATATCTTTAATATATAGTCTTTCCTTGGCTGGAGAAAATAGGTTGAACAAAATGGATTACGTATACAACCTTACTGATTGAAGGAAATAGGTTTATATTGGAGGGGAGTTTCTAAGAACCAAGAGATGAAAAGGATAAATATGTGTAATCCCGAGTTAACTGAGCCAAGTATTGATTGCTCCAGTGTTCGAATATCTCCCAATTAGTTTTATGGATGCGCTTAAATGTAAGAAGCTTCCAGACACTAGCAATATTGTGTAACTGAAAGATGGCCGAATGCACCTTTTGGAGTCTAATTCCTTTTTATATAACTTTCCTTTCTAACCTACGAGATTTCAGATTCTTCTTTATGGTCCATTGAGCAGAAAATCGTTTTCCTGACCACCCTTAGACGTTAACGAGTTTAATCCAGCAAATCAGAGGTATAGACGTCTTCATGTTAACCGTCAAAACTATAACATTCATGATATTACGTCAACAGTTTCAAAGTATGTTGGTTGAAAATGTGGGGATTGATAGTGCTTAGAACAGCGTCTCCTAACGCATGTGTATATGATATAAAGAAAAAAGTTCTAGTATATCTGATAATAAAATGCGTAAAGGTAGCAAATGTAATAACCTGTTTCATATCGTATCATACTTACAACTTAATATTTTGCAATCGCAAATACAAGTAAATTCATAGAAAGAGATATGGCGCTAAGATATTTTATTTATTCCCAACGAATGACATCCACTTTTGATGTGAATATGTCCGAGACTCCTCTCTAAAGTCGGCGTACTATATAAATAAGATAGAGTGGAGTAATCTGATGTTACATCACCTCTACACATATATGCCATCAGTATAAATAGAAAATGCTATAAGCGCGAAGAAGAAAATATGCAAGCAAAAGATTCCACTTCATTTATCAGATATGAACTACTTCTTATCGAATATTCTACTTTCTCCTGCGATAAGAGTTCATGAGGACAGAATTATCTGCATATTCTATATCTATTTAGCAGTTTTGTTACTGACGGGTTTTTCAATAGTTGAAAATGTACTTAATAGCGCCAACCAGATTGAAGATACAAATCATAAAAGCAGTGTTTTTAGCATTGAAGTTATTTAAGTTGAATGTATTTTTTTCAGCTCAGTTTCCCTTCACGGATCTTATGTGAAAAGGGTGGGACGATTTTTTGAAAGAAAGTATTTAATGTATGCTGCTACGGCGAACTTGCCCTCAAGCAGCTTCAAACACCTCCACTATCTCGTCTCCGAAGAGCGACACCAAAATGTTTGGAGAGCAACTATCCCAGATATGTACCATCAATAACTCCTATCAACATATTACATCACCCACATTTTTTTTTC
The DNA here is from genome assembly GCF_046742065.1 of Oratosquilla oratoria. Lineage (NCBI taxonomy): Eukaryota > Metazoa > Arthropoda > Malacostraca > Stomatopoda > Squillidae > Oratosquilla > Oratosquilla oratoria. The sequence continues at coordinate 50,246,705 of NC_134791.1, forward strand.
AAGAGATAATGGAAGAATTCTGGTTTTGAAGAATATATTGAGGATAACCAGCATATAACGGACCATGAAAGAGAAGATGAGAAACAAAAAGAAATTAGCTGTGGAGACCCTGGTGATTCAGGTACATAGTAATCAAGTGTTTTACCATCTACTTCTACAGCAATGTAGCGTCCAAGGAAATCGTCAAGATCACACTTTTAGCGTAATAATTAAACATATAACAGAGAAGAGAGATGAGATATTTGTTGATTAGACCTCAAGGGGCTACCACATAAAAAAAAAAAAAAAAAAAAAAAACGCGCCTACGTACTTAGCCTCATATTGCACTCGCAAATTTTTATTACATCTATCAAACTATTACTTGTAGAGTAAAAATTCATATAGCATTGTATGAGCTATAATAATGTACTTGATAGTCATTTTCATCAAACTAACCGTTTTCATAAAAAAAAAAAAGTAAAAAAAATTAAATATTGCAGCCGTTTTTCAAGATGTAAGACGAAGCTCAGGGTGGATCGATGGAGACTTTTGATATGCTATTTCTAATTGCCTAAAGAAGTCATGTGCAAAATTTCAGTTTGTTATAATTTTTCCATTTATTTTACTAAAATATGACTAATATGACTGGACTCAAAGTTATCTAACAGTTTCTTAAATCAATTGATGCTTTCAGCACTCACTTCATGGTTACTGGGTATATTCCATTCGTTGACCACCCTATTAGTAAACCAATTCTTGCCTATTTCCCTCCTGAATTTAAATTTGTTCAGTTTAAATCCATTACGGCGAGTCCTGCCTGTTGTTTTAATATGATGACCTTGTGTACGATACCCTTGTTAAACCCTTTGATCCTCTTAAACACCTTTATTAGATAACCCCGCACTCTACGTCTTTCCAGAGAGTGTAAGTTAAGGTGCCTAAGCCTCTCCTTGTAAGGTAAATTTCTGAGCCCATGTATCATTTTGGTCATTCTCTACTGTACTGATTCTAGTGAATTGATGTCCATTCTATAAGACGGAGGCCAAAACTGCACCGCATAGTCAGGGATAGGTCTAACTAACGCTAGATAGAATTTGATTATTACCTCTGCTACCTCTGCACTTCTATTCGAAACCATCCTAGCCATAAAACCTAATGCTCTGTTAGCTGACGCCGTATATACTTTCGTATAAAAGGATAGAAGATTATTCACACATAACTTACCCTTGGAGAAACCTTGCTGTGTGTCACGAATCAGATTATGTGTTCTCTGAATATATTGACTATTATTGATTCAGGCATTTTACGGGCCAGAAACATGGAACATAACGAAAGAAAAGAGAAGGAGTTTGAATGTGTTTGAGATGAAATGCCTGAGAAGTATGATAGGGGTTACTAGGTTGGATAGAGTGAGAAATGAGGAGGTAAGGAGGAGTACAGGGGTGTAAGGGAAATGGTAGATAGGGTTGATGAAAGAGTATTGGGCTGGTTTGGACACATGGAAAGAATGAGTGAAGAAAGAGTAGTAAAAGAGGTGTGGAAGGCATATGTGGAAGGAGTGAACATGAGGGTTCGACCTAGGATGAGATGGATGGATGGGGTAAAAGGGGCATTGGGAAGGAGGGGAATGTCTGTTGAGGAAGGATAGGAAAGGACAGAAGATAGGGGTGAATGGAGAATGGTTGTGTATGAGTGATACTATGGTGCATGAGGGGGACTGAATTGGGGATGGGGGGTGAGGGAGTATGTATGAGAAATGAATTGACGCAGCCCGAAGGGATTTCTTCCCAACTCTTTTTCTGCATGAGGGGCCTTGCTCTAGATGTGCTGCGCCTTGCGACACTGTTTCTGAGCCAGGGCAGCGGGCAAGATAAAGGGATGACCCATTATCCAGGAGGTGCCAAGATAAGAGGGAGGGTAGAGGGTAGAGGGGAGTGGAGTATGTAGGGGATGGAATGGGTAGGAATGGTTTCTATGGATTTTTTTTTTTCTACCTCCCTTGTAAAATGTAAAAAGCCTTTGAAATATATGTATGTATGTATGTATGTATGTATGTATGTATGTATGTATGTATGTATGTATGTATGTATGTATGTATGTATTTTACATATAACTGATGTCAAACTGATTGGCCTGTATTTGCATATAGACGATTTATCTCCCTTCTTAAAAATAGGGACAACGTTTGCCTGCCCCCAAGCAATAGGCACAAAACCAGTGTTTACATACTTATTAAATATTTTTGTTATCTGGTCGCAGATTTCAAATTTACACACTTTAAGCACTCTCGGAAAAAATCGTCTGAATCCGGGGATTTTGTAGTTTTAAGTCTTTCAATTTGCTTAACTACTTCTACTTTGATAATGCTGATATTAGTCTGCTTTCTTCATCCCTGTTGAAAATCAGATCGCAATCAGGTACCTTATCTAACATCTCCTTAGTAAACACCGAAAAAATATATATATATATTAGATGTCTCACTCATTTTTTCTTTCAATTCTATCATGACATTTACGCCATTTTGAATCGGGTCTATCTTTTCTTATTTTTGTTCTGTAGAGATAAAAGACCCAAGGTACTCATATTACCCTCCGTGACGCGACCGCTGACCACGCTAATGACGTCCGGTCTGACCGTGTATCTGACCCCGTCAGAGCCCCCTGGGTCGGTACTGTAAGTGGTTATATGCCTTCTCCTCTTATCAAAATTGGCTCTCCTGAAGTCCAGCACTTGAACGTTATTCACACTTTTTAATAATATCCAAATAATATTAAATCCTAAACTATCGCTCTTTTACGTTACTTATCATATGCTCGTTATTAGTTAAAAGTAAGTTCAGAGTATTCTCTCCCCTCGTAGCATCGGTAATCATTTGTTTTGGGAAATTATCCTGCACCACATCTAAGAAAAAAAAAATTGGTTCCTGCCCTTCTACTAAATTTTTATTCAATGTTCCTATAATCCCATGATCACAACGTTTTTGTACTGGGACGCCCCTGCGAATTTCATAAATCAGGGGGTCAGTCTACTCAATGCTGAGGTTAGGAAGTCTTTATAGGACGCCAGTAATAAGTTTCTTATTCATACCTATAATCTCCACTCAAATAGATTTCGTACTATCTTATTCCTTAATCGAATTGTTGATAATACAGTTTATTGTACTTTTATCGAAAATTGCTGCTCCTCCCCAACTCCTGACAATACTTTTTCTTCTGAAAAAAAAGAAGGTGGAGGTGGAATGTAGATTGAGAGAAGCGAGTAAATGCCTTGGTGGTTTAAAGAGTGTAATGAGAAATAGACATTTGGGAATGGATGCGAAGAGGAGACTGTATGAAGGAGTGATTGTGCCAACAGCACTGTATGGGGCAGAAACGTGGAACATAAGAGAAGAAGAGAGAAGGAGTTTGAATGTGTTTGAGATGAGGTGTCTGAGAAGTATGGCGGGAGTTACTAGGCTAGATAGAGTGAGAAATGAGGAGGTGAGGAGGAGAACAGGGGTGAAAAAGGATTTGGGAGAGAGGGTTGATGAAAGAATATTAGGATGGTTTGGACACATGGAAAGAATGAGTGAAGAAAGACTAGTAAAAGAGGTGTGGAAGGCAGATGTGGAGGGAGTGAACATGAGGGGACGTCCTAGGATGAGGTGGATGGATGGGGTGAAGGGGGCTTTGGGGAAGAGGGGAATGTCTGTTGAGGAAGGAAGGGAGAGGACGGAAGACAGAGGTGAGTGGAGAATGGTTGTATATGGATGATGTTGTGACTGCATGAGGAGGAATGGGCGGGGGGGTGGGGTAGTATGTGTGAGTAAATTTTGACGCAGCCCGAAGGGATTTCTCCCCGTCCTCTCCTTATATGCAAAGGGGGACGGAGAGGGGGGGTCGCCGATTAACTGAAGCGGCCTTGCTGTGGATGTACTGTGTCTTGCGACACTGCTTCTGACCCAGGGCGGTGGGCGGGGTGCAGGGATGACCCGTCATCCAGGAGGTGCTCAGATGAGAGGAAGGGTGGGAGGGGTGTGGAGTGTATTTGGGGATGAAATGGGTGGGAGTGTTTTTATGCCTTTCCCTTTTTGGCTACCTCCCTTGGAAGGGGGAAAAAGCCTTGGTATATGTATGTATGTATATATATATATATATATATATATATATATATATATATCCATATATATATATGTATATTTCTATCTTGGTTTCCAGAAGGAAATTTCTATCAGCCATATCGATCCAGGATTCAGTAATAGCTATATTTTCAAATCTCTCATTTGCTGTTTGTATAGTAAACTTTTAGTTTATCCTCCCTCCACCTGATTTGGTGATTCTTTTTAGTCTTTCTCTGAGCTATTTCTATTTCCTAAACTATATTCCGGTACTCCCCCCCTCGACCCCCATGTAATCTACCCGAAAAAACCTGCAGGATACCTACTTCTCGCTCAAGGGATTCAACAAGGAGTAGACATTCTCTAGGCGACAAGTGCACCCCGTCCGTTGTGTACAGATGATTCTTACCGTAAAAGCTATCCTAGTTGTCGACAAATACCCATCCAGTGTCACATGCCTCTTAATATTATCTACCGTATACCGGAACCGCGCAAACAATTCCTCATTCCCTAACTTTCCTATATCACCCCCCCCCGTGCTAAAGCAAACGATGGTTTTCACACCTTCCCCGACTATACACTCTTTACATCACCTATCTCCACCCCGGAGAAACACACCTGGGTCCTACGCTTCCTACCGTTGTCGCAGAAGGCCCTATCTAAATAACCCACCTGGCTATCTCTTACAACCAAAATCTTACCTTTGGACAGGGATCTAGCGACTGTCCTACCCTTCTTATTTTGCATTTTCTCCATTTCTTATTTTTGTAAACCCGCGAGACCTTGAAGTGAGTTTCTGCATTCAGGTGGGCCTTGTGAGGGCTTTTTAGTATATCTCCGTGTTTTGTTTATCAACTTTTTCCTCCCATGTTTTGGGCCTTCGACCGAAGAGCTCGATTCTCCTCTTTAAGGCCCCCAAAAGACTTTTCTAAGGCAACAATTCCACTACGTAGGGATTGTACCTCTTCGGTGCTGATCACTGAATCACAATCACTCGCCATCTCACACTTTGAAGCAGCTACCCCAATTTGACCTGACCAGAATGACGCCCCCTGCTCATCTGAGGTTTGATGATTGTCTCGAGGACGGCTTGTGTTGGTCGAGCGAATGGGCAGTGAAGATTCTTGAAGGACTCATT
>NC_134791.1:50261917-50266917 GCF_046742065.1 Oratosquilla oratoria
TGTCAATTATGATCAAAGGTGATTAACAGCAATAATGTGGGATAGCATGCATCATATAAACTGTTTACATATGCAGCCAGGGTTGCTGATTGTCATAAACAAGATCTAGATAGCGCTAGATGCCTGAATACTTACCTTTCTACGAAAGCAATCACATGTAACAAATTTAGGTTGTTAATTTTAATGATTAAGAAATAAGTCTGTGGTATCGTAGTCACCTTCTACCCTGAAAGCCTGAGCCAAATGTTAACCCACAACATGCACCTGTACTAGGGATCTATGAAGAAGACACATGCAGTGGACTCTAGCTGCCAAATTTAAAAACTGATTTCGACAAAAATGTTACATGATGTATCCAAAGAACATACTCGCTAGATCAAATAACGTCCATTATATGTTTCATCTTAATGCCATTATTTGTGAGACTATAGAGCCAATTATTTTTGCATAGGCGAGCTGTTAACCATTCCACAATATCCTGTCACTTCTGCACGAAAGCGTTCTTTTTTGGGTGGGGTTTTGGTTCACTAAATTTGACTAAATATTACGCTTTCCATTTAACCAGTCATTCTCCAACCACAGACTAAGTTTTGTTGTCGTAAAATAAGGAATAGAAGACGAAAAAGAAAAATATTATAAGCAAACTCAGGTCTACACTGAATCTGATACAATATAAAATATTATGACCTTATTTTCACGGCATTCTCCCTTAGGTAGATTATCTGGCCCAAGCTTTGCGACATTTTTGTTATATGAATTGCTTCTCCAGCTTAGCCGCTTCCAAAGCCATTATCTTATTGTCCACCGCTGAACAAAGGCCTTCTTTATAGCATTCCATGATTCACACGACCGAGCCATCCTCTGCTACGTAACTCCTGCAAACTTCTCGATCTCGTCTCTCCATTTTGTGTCTGGTCTCCCTCTTCCACGCTTCCCATCTCGCGGCGTCCATTCAGTAACACAATTGCTCCATCGCTCATCTGTCGTTCGCACTAACTTACTTGCCCAATTCCACTTCCTCTCTTTTACCGCCTCCAGAATATCTTTCACTCCAGTCTGCTCTCTCACCCAACTTGCTCTGTTTTGGTCTCTCAGCGTTATTCCCATCATTGATCTCTCCATTCTCCTCTTTGCTGTCCTTAGTTTTGTTTTAATCGCCTTCATTAGTCTCCAAGTCTCGCATCCGTAGATTATTGCTGGCAGAATGCATTGATTGTAAACTTTACGTTTCAAACACAAAGGTAGAGAGTCTCTCAGGATTTTATTATACTTACCAGACACTTTCCAAACAATTGTAATGCGTAATTTTATTTCATTATGATGATCTTTTGTCACTTTCAACATCTGCCTTAAATAATTATACTCCTCAACTTCTTCAAGACTCACCATCAATTACAATCTCTTTACTTTGAACATACGTGTTGAACATTACTTTGGTTTTACTTTTATTCATTTTTAAACCTACTTTGAGACTTTATTTGTTTGGATCACGCAGCATATCTTGCAAAACTTCTACTCTTTCTGAAATAAGAATAATGTCATCCGCAAATCTTAGGTGGTTCAAACATTCGCCATTAAGCTTTATAGCGGTACCTTTCGCATATATCTATTCTAAAACTCTTACGATCTGTTTGTTTGTACCCTACTTGCATAGCGAGTTTAGTATTGCTATTTGTTCTACCAAGTCAAAGGCCTTCTCGTAATCTACAAAAGCTAAACACAGAGGCATATTGTATTCTGTCGTTTTCTCGATTAGTTGGTTTATCTCTTGCAAATGGTTTAGATTCGAATATCCGCTCATAAATCCTGCCTGTTCTCTCGGTTGGTTTCCATCTAAATCTTAACTTAGTCTATTTGTAAGGATCTTGGAGAATACTTTATATACATTTCTTAGCAATCTAATCGGTCGATAGTTACTAAGGTCCTTCTGGTCTCCTTTTTTATGATGCGAAATCACTATAGCATTGCACCACGCATCAGGAACGCTTTCTTGACGTAAGCACTGGGTGTACAACTGTGCTAATTTAATATGAACTAATTTACCTGCGTCTTTCAACAGATCTACCGATATACCATCTTTCTCAGGTGCCCATCCTCGTCTCATAGTTTTTAGAGCAAATTCTACTCCTTCCTTTGTAATATCTGGTACACTACTCACGTCTACAGACGAATTTACTGACTCAACAAAAGCTCTTGGTAAAAATCCTTCTACTCTTTTTACCATTCTGTCTCTGCATTTAACGATTTCTCCATTTCTATCTTTGAAACATATCATTTGCTGTTTTCCTAAAGCATGTTTGTGCTCGGCCTCTTTAATATTTTTACCTTTCGGAATAGTTTCCTCTATTTCACCCATGTTTATCTTTCTTTTCTCTAATATCTGTCTTATGTTGTTAAGCTTGTTTAGTTCTACTCTTTCTGTTTCGTCTCTCCTGCTTTTAATCCACATGGTCCTTCTTCTTTTAATTAGATTATTTATAGCTTTGAAGTATTTGTTTTTTTCTAATGTCTTTTATACTTTCTATTTTCTCTACCGATTCCCTAATGATATTCACTAAATTCAAATTCATATCTTCGACGATGTCCTCGTTAGTTCTTAGGACTTCGAATCTATTTTTAATTTCTAACTGAAATTTATCCTTATGATCCTTAACCTTTGCAAGGCTGATTTTCTTTCTTAGAATTAGTTTATTTCTCTCAGCTCTAAAATTGCATTTAGCTGTGCCTTCTAAAGGCCCGACAGTGCGAATGATTAGCCCTCCCCATTTGATTGTAGTATCAGAAATCCTCACAACACCTGGTTCTTTCTCTGGTTTTGGGGATGGCTGCCTTGGCCGCAGCCATCACCGCTGAAGTGAAAATGGTCTCACGGAAAATTTGCGGAAGAAAAAAGAAAACAAATAAATAAATAAATAAAATAAAAAGGCGAGCTGATAGGAATTCAAGCGTTCTGTCTCCCCTAACGATGGTTAAAGCTGTGTAATATTCCGGAGGAATTTGAAAAGGACAGACACGGAACAAAGACAGCTGGAAATAAGAATGGCTGATAAATATAAAGAAAATTCTAAAGGTTTCTATAGTTACCGAAATATTATTAGAAATTATACTGGCCTACTAATCCCTCAGAGTAAGCTACTTGACAAAATAAGTAGTTCCTTGCTTTCACTCTACGATGGCCTCCACATTTTATTAATTCTTTTCCGATGAGATTCTCTGCACCTTTGCATTTCAACAGTGCTCTGCAAAAGGTAAATGATCATAACAAAAACACTTAAGCTATTAATGGTCTTATATGGAGAGATCTGGCAACTGAGCCTAAAAGTTTTGCTGCTGCCCGATACGGTTACAAGGTTTTAACATAATAAATTGAAGATAGTAAAACATTCTGATCATTATCGATTAACTTTTGAAGAACACTGTGCTCGTTCTGGTTTCTTTCTTGCAGCCAACGCCTGCATCACAGCAACGAGACATTAGTCTCGCTGCAGAGTACTACGTTTCATTCGCATCTATATCGATCCATTCTCTAATAAGAAGCCGCTATTATACCATTATGGATTGCTCTCAAGATATAAAAGCTTTCCCTCCTCTAGCCCCTAGGGATAATTATACAACACATGGGCATTAAAGTTTTCAGTCGTGTCTGGTGTTTTTTTTTTTTTTTAGGTTGTAAATAAGATTTTCAGTCGTGTGTGTGTTTTTTTAGGTTATAAATATTTTCCAAAAGAAGTCTATGAAGCCGCAGATAACTTTTCTCTCTTTCGAAAACTTTCATATTCTTTGTTTTCCTCATACATCTCACATCTTCATCAGGATGCTTACGTTTTTATATTTAAGAGTGCACTAGCCAGAAAGATAGATTAGAACCCTATAAGGATATTGCCTGAATAATGTTCGATGATTTTACTTGCTTTAGAAGAGCCTTTAGGTCTGATTTGACATTTACTGAGTTGCAGGTTCGTATCCCATACTTTTCTACGATTGTTAGCAGTGACTGTTACCTGCCCCAACAATCCAAGCGCAGAAAACCAGGGCGATGAATTTGGCCGCTGTTACGTTCCTCTGTAGTAGGCTCCTCACAATCTAGGCAATAGAGGGTTAGATAACCATATCGACTGCACTATTGTGAGAGAATGTTCTCTCAATTAACCTTTAGAACACATAAGGACGAATTAGTGTCCTTGAACGATAGCATCCAGGCTAATACCAGAAGTCCCTTCAAGAGTGAATGGTAAATTCTTTCACCATCCCTTCCATCTGGTAATGTTTCTGCTTTTCATTTCCATCAATACCTCCTTTTCTTCCTTTCATTTAGTATTGAATTAGCCCTTCCCCCATTCACGTTAATCTCCCTACCCTTCCCGCAAACATTTTTCCTTCCCGATATAATCTTCTGCTAGTTATTTCGTCTTCTATCATCATGCTAAACTTCTCTACTATCCTGTCCTTGTGCTATGGTGTGTCTTATAATTTATCTATGTTGCAGGATTCTACTGTGAACATTTAGAATTTGGAGATTATTTGGAGATTGTGTCATTGTAGCAGGCAGAACATTACACTCGTATTAAAAATAAATGGACCTAGTATCATTTCCTAGCAGCTACCGGGGACTATCAATTGTCCTACTTATCGGAATACATAAGTTACAGTCAGTTACAAAGATAAAGTATGCCGACTTAGGCCAGAACTAAACAACTAAGGGAGGAAATAGCTCATCACCTAAAGGGATTCAGAATCAGAGTGACTGCAAACTTTTTTTTTTTTTTTTTTTATTCTTAACAAATCTGCATTTTTCCTTTAACTTTCACTATGAAAAACATTAATTTTACTACAAATGCGACAATAACCAATGATGCCAGCCTCGCCCATTTGCTTCCGTCAGTATCATCATACCATAAAGTAACTACGATAAACATATATGGCTCTGACGACATTTCTTCAACAGTTTTACCATTATTTATTAATATTATTATTATTATTATTAATATTATTATTATTAT
>NC_134791.1:50279417-50284417 GCF_046742065.1 Oratosquilla oratoria
AGAATGTGGATCACGTGCGTGGTAGGTGATGGTTAGTAATGGTTACATTCCATTACAAACGAAATGACTTTGACTCCATGGATTCCCACATACTTTTCAGAGGAGGCTAAGTTTGTACACAAGCACATTTCTGCACACATTCACAGCAAAAATTTAGAGGGAACATTGCCATCCAGTCCAGTATTACTGTACCTCCCCTCTTCAGACACTTCGCATAACAATCATGTAACTCAGGTGTCTTATCTACAGATAAGAAATATGAATATACAGTTATGTTTTTCACTGCGATAGCAGATCAACTTTTCTGATACTTATTACCACAAGGTAATTTTATTCAGTTAAAGATGAAAGATTGCAAACTAGGTTATCCAAGCAAGCATTTTGCTGCGTTAGTTGACTCGTGCTTTATTTCGGTTGACATTATGCAAACTAAGGAGAGAAGGGAAACGGACTCGTAGGTAGCCCTTCAACACGATAATGCTTTATTTTTGTGTGATTTTGGTTTTAGCTGAGGACCAGTCCACCTTTATGTTGACAAAATTTGTTTGCTTTTGGCCAGAACAATGTCTATAAGTACATTACTATCACAAATTCACTACCAAGGTTGACAGGTTTTACTCCGACTGAAAGCAGACAAATTTTCATTTATTTATTTATTTACTTATTTATTTATTTGTTTGTTTATTTATTCATTTATTTATTTATTTATTTATTTATTCATTTACTTATTTATTCATTTATTTATTTATTTTCTTATTTATTTATTTATTTATTTGTTTATTTATTTTTATTTATTTATTTATTTATTTTAGTTCTCCGGTAACCAAAATGTTAATCGTACAAAAACGTAGGGGTTACAAATTATCTGTGAGACATCTTTCGTAAGTTGCATAGGTATCTTATGGACTCCGCTCAAAATGTGCGCAAGGAGACATTGTCATAAGTCTCTCGAAGGTACATTACAAAAGTTTCCAAAACCAATTATTAGCAAGTAATGGTCCATCTTATGTCTTAGCGTAAACTGTGCAAGGAACGTATCACTAAATAGAGCAGAATTCTGAAGATTATTTCCAAAGAGAATTCGCACAATGGGACAGAAGGTAAATAAAATAAGTTGTCCTGTATCGACCTGCGCAGATCACTGAAATGTAATTTTCGGCCTAAGAAGGCCTGAGCAGGCCACTGTGAATACGAGGCCCAATTTCCTATCGAAGGTAACATCATCCATACAAATGAACTGCCTGCTAGAGAGGCAGAGAAAGCTCAAGTGGTGAGAACGTCAAATGCGACCTTCAATCTGTCCAACTGCACCTGGTAGATTTACTAGAAAACCAAACTTATATTATCCATTCGAATTATAACTAATACGTGAAGAGCATCCGTCAAAACAGAAGAGCACTGTACTAAAATGAACTCCAGCTCAGAGGCAGAGAAAGCTCAAAGGGTGAGAACGTCAAATGCGACCTTCAATCTGTACAACTGCACCTGGTAGATTTACTAGAAAACAAACTTATATTATCCATTCGAATCACAACTAATACGTGAAGAGCATCCATCAAAACAGAAGATCACTGTACTAAAATAAACTCCAGCTCCAAATCTCAGCGACCATATTTGAGTACAAGAATTTGAGTGCCATTGTAGGGGTGAGGAGAGATGGAGGGAAGATGGTATAAAGGAAGAATAATAGAAATTAAAAATGGATCAGCATTCCTCCATAAGTCAAAGCTAATCTTCTTGTTCAAAAAGAAAACTATATAGATGGGTCCTAGAGAATATCTTGAAAATTCCCATCATATCAACTCATTAGAATGAAGAGAAAATTAGTGATGAAAAAGTTTGATTCAGTGAAATTTGAGAATTAGATTTTTTAATTTTTACAAAAGTAAATGAAGACATTTGCTACTAGTCATTACACTGTTCACTACCATATACTTCAACACTGTTATTTCATATGGTTAATCATAATACTCCGATGTCGAAATTAGTGGGGCAAATGGTAGTCACCAGGTACCTTCCTGTTTCTACACCACGTCAAAGTAAAATTGCTGTAATGCAGAGGGTGATGGTAAAAGGAAGCACATCAAAAGGTAACTGCGGCCAAAGCCAGTGGGTAATAGTAAAGGAAAATTAAAAGAAAGAACCGTCCTATGATTTTCAAAATAGTACTCGTTTCAATCAGGAACAACTGTAGACAGATTTCATTCCCTGGAAATTAAACCTTATTTCTACCAAGACCTCGGGAAATTAACTTGGAGAAGAGGCAACCCCAAGGAAATATAAAACGTTCTCTGTCCTTCAGGATCAGCAGAAGAAAATCAAATATGAAAATAGGAAATGAAAAGGTGCAATAGGATGGAGATCGCAAATTAGCACAAGAATATGCGCACTTAGTATATAAACAAGTTGAAAATATTAATCCTCTTATAATAAGCAGATATATGAGTGAATAGATAAATAGAATACACAACACGAAATCGAGAAACCAAGAATAAAATGAAATTGAGACAGAAACATTATTAACGAGACAAAACTGAAGCTAAAATTAACATGTAAAAAGATGAACTAATAAATGAATAAAAATAAAAATAAACAAATAAAAACGTGGGCAGGACAAATGCATGTGGAAGATAGGAAACGACGGAAAATAGGCTAAAAGGGAGACGGAATGAGGCGGTTGTTGATAAAAAGGTGGCTGGTGTGTTGGCACGGCAAACAGCCCAGAGTGTTGACAAACGACTAAGCAATTCGATTTGGACTGTGTCGAGTGTGGGCACGTAGGGGGTGGGGGTGGGGAATGGAGGTGGAAAGGAGGAGGGGGGAAAGGGAGGGGGAAAAGGAAGGGAAGACGGCAAGATGGGGTGGAGTTGGAAGGAGTTGGGTGAAAGAAGAGGGTAAAGAAGCAAAAAGTATTAAAGCCGAGAAGAACGAAATCCACCCATGGTGCAAAGAGGGAGGTGAGACGGGACAATAAAACAGGAAAGATGATAGAAAAGTAAGAAAAGCAAGTATAAAAGGAGGAAATATGAGGATGGAATAGGATGTAGATATGATAGATAAAATGGGAATGAGAAAAGTGAAGTATAGTAGTACACTGGGAAAATAGAAGAGTAGAAAACGGAGCTTATGACACGTGATATGACATCTGACGATTTAACTACCTTAGGCACCTGACGGGATTTTTTACTTTGTCCTGTCTAGAGCTAAGTTATTCCGCTCATCTCCATGAAACTCCTCCGATTAGCGAATTCTTATTCTGCCAGCCACAAGGACACATTATATATCTCCATGACACTACAACAGGAGTAAAGGAAGTAAGGCAATTTAGACTTCCAGTTAAAGAACTGGGGTGAACAAGATGTAGGAATAGAATATGACCAAATGTTGAGGAAATTGGAATGGGTATCAGGAACTCTTGAGGGTGAACATTTAAAGTTAGGAGCATGTGGAAGAGATGGAGAAAAATAAGAGGTAAGAAATGGGATATGATGAATGAGGCAGATAGATTTGTAGGAATGAAGAGTGTGTAGGCAGCAATATATTACAAAGATTCCATGGAAAAATTTTGAAACAGAGAAGTAGAAGGGATAAGGAATGTAGAAAAAATAAATAAGAAGGAAAGCAAACAAAAATATCTTTAAAATCATATACTGTAGTAAAAATGATTAAAAACTGAAAGCAGAGGGAAAGATATGTTAACAAATAAAGATGATAAGGGCAACACGAGAATATATACATACATACATACATACATATATATATATATATATATATATATATATACTATAATAAAGTAGTAGTCTCTTGAAAAATAAATTCTCGCAGCAGTAAAATTAAATGAAAATAACCAATATTTCAACATTTGGTAAAATTATATAATCACTTTACATTCACATGCTTTCTTCTTACAAAAGTTACCATGGTTTACGGCAACATTAATTTCACAAATATGAATAATATTCATGGACGTATACAATGGTTTGTTTATTCATATCAATATTTATGTTACAAAAAACCATGAAGGCACATGCAGAAATTGAAACGTGGTACGCCCGAGGACTCGAACTAACGGCGGCAAGCACGTGACCAGTGCCGTAGTGACTTAGACCAATACACCATCAAGAGAGATATTAGTGGAGAGCAATTTTTCTTATACATTTGTATGCTCAAGTTACATACACATACACGACAGTTTGCGTTCAACCCATCTCCACTATGAGTAGTACATTGGTAAGTATACGAAAGTGGGTATGTACTTGTACAACACTGAATGACTTAGACTCATAATGGTGTATTGGTCAAAGTCACTACGGCACTGGTCACCTGCTTGCCGTCGTTGGTTCGAGTCCTTAGGCGTACCACGTCTAAATTTCTGCATATACCTCCACGGTTCTTATGTTGATGGCTTAGAATTAAAGTGCATTGTGGTTGATAAAAATGTATCTCTAGTCACTGGGACCCATTCAGTATTGTACAAATACTTTCCCGCGTTCGTATACTTACCAATGTACTATCATAGTGGAGATGGGTTGAACGCAAACTTTCGTGTATGTGTATGTAACTCGAGCATACAAATGTATAAGAAAAGTTGCGCTCAACTTATATCTCTCTTGATGGTGTATTGGTCTAAGTCACTACGGCACTGGTCACGTGCTTGCCGCCGTTGGTTCGAGTCCTCGGGCGTACCACGTTTCAATTTCTGCATGTGCCTCCACGGTTCTTCTGATGTTGATGGCTTAGAATTAAAGTGCATTGTGGTTGATAAATATATATATATATATATTATATATATATATACACACATATATATATACATATATACATATATATACATATACATATATATACATATATATATATATATATATATATATATATATATATTCTCCCCCCTCCTCCCATCACTAGATGTGTCCATGTGGATTCCACCAAATAGCAGATTTGAGTAGTTTATTTTATATACCTTGGATGAAGAAACAATCGCAAATACTGATATAACA
>NC_134791.1:50291917-50296917 GCF_046742065.1 Oratosquilla oratoria
GTTAGTATTAGAAATGGAGAGAGTGAGTGGTTTCAGGTGTGGGTAGGACCTCGCCATGGACGTTTTATGTCACCTTGGTCAATCAATTAATACATGGATAGGGTGGTGCGAGAGGTAAACGCAAGGGTAATTCGCCGGGGATTGGAGGCAGATAGAGAAAATGGAGAAAAGTGGAAGAAAGTCGGTTGTTCTTCGCTAACGACATTGTGCTTGTGACACGATCAGAGAAGGGGTTAAGGAAGTTAGTGGCAGAGCTTGGAAAAGTGTGCGAAAGAAAGAAGTTGAAGATAAATGTGGGTAAAAATAAAGTTATGAGATGTACAAGGGGTGATTGTGACAGCAAATTGAAAGTGAGTGTTAAGGGAGAGAGACAGGAGGAAGTGGATAGCATTAGATACTTGGGTGCAAATGTGGCGGGAAAGTGAGAAATGTAAGTGGAAGTAGAATGTACATTGAGAAAAGCAAGTAAATGCTTTGGGGGATTAAAAAGTGTAATGAGATATAGACATTTGAGAATGGGCACTAAGAGGAGATTGTATGAAGGAGTAATTTTGCCGACAGTACTGTATTGGAGCAGAAACATGGAAGATAAGAGAGGAAGAGAGAAGAAGTTTAAATGTGTTTGAGATGAAATGCCTGACAAGTATGATAGGGTATATAGAGTGACAATCGAGGAGGTGAAGAGGAGAACGGGGTGGAAAGGGAGTTGGGAGATAGGATAGATGAGAGGATATTGGGATGGTTTGGACACATGGAAAGAATGAGTGAAAAAAAAATAGTAAAGGAGGTGTGGGAGGCAGAGGATGAGGGAGTGAATATGAGGGGGCGACCAAGTATGAGGTAGATGGATGGGGTAAAAGGAGCACTGGGAAAGAGGGGAATGTTTGTGGAGGAAGGAAGGAAGAAGGCAGAAGATAGGGTTGAATGGAGAATGATTGTGTATGGATGATGCTGTGATACAATGCATGGGAATGAGTGGGTGGGGGATAGGGGGATGAGGGAGTATTTGTGAATAATATTTTGACTCGGCCCGAAGGGATTTCTCCTCGTCTTCTCTGCCTGCATGAGAGGACAGAGAGGCGGGGTCGCCGATTATATGAAGCGGCTTTGATGAGGATGTGCTTTGTCTTGTTGCACTGCTTGTGACCCAGGGAAGTGGGCGAGATGCAGGGATGACCCGTCATCTAGGATGAGTCAAGATGGAGAGGGAGGGAGGAGGGTAGAGGGGAGTGGAGTATGTGGGGATGGAATGGGTGGGAGGGGATTTTATGCCTTTGGCTAGTTCCCATGTAAGGGGGAAATAACCATTGGTGTATGTATTATTATCATCATTATTATCGTTATCATCATTATTATCAATATCATCATCACGATTATCATCAATATTACTATCATTATTATTATTAGCATTATTATTAGCATTAGCATTTGCATGTTCATTATCATTATTATTAATATCAATATTATTACTATATTTTTATCATTATTATAATCATCGTTGTTATCATTATTATCATTGTCGTAATTATTATAATTTTTATTACCATTATCTTTATTGTTGCTATTGTTATGAGTTTTCATTAATACTAAAAGTAATATCTAATTGTCAACTTGTTCGTTATTCCGAGAACAAATCCAAAGCACTCAAGAAATATATAGACATGTTCTTTCCTTCACTTCTTAGTGCGTTGGTGGAGTAAACGGAAGCGTGATGATCTCGCATTAACTTAGTTGTGGGATCAAATCCCGCAATTCTCTCCGATTCCCAGCAGTGAATATCACCTACCCTAACAGAGCGAGCGCCTAATAGGGCAAAGGTGACGTTTCTGGACGCAGCCAATTTCATCATTATCTTTTGTTTTGTATCATCTCTTATCATTCATTAAAATGTTTTCCACTATCCACATTCATGTAATGATTTATATCTCATTGTTATTATTTCTACCTTTATTCGTCATGTTTTTTTTTTTTTTTTTTTTTTTTTTTTTAGCATAATACTTCCCCTTGCAGTGAATTCTCGATTATCTGTTTTTCTTAGTAAATGCTTAAAACATAGGCGACATTTTCGGCTGTTACAAAACTCCTGTTCTAAGCCTTTTACAGTCTCACTTGCCCAACCCAATTTATCTTCTCCCTCCTCTCTCATTTTCCTTTTTATTTGACATTATTTGATTTGTCATCATCTATCTGCCTCCATCCTTTCTTTCCCTCCTATTTCACCTCCCTTTCTTCTTCCTCATTCTTTTCTTTATACATTCATTTGAATTTCCACTATCATTTCTCCTTCTCCATCTTTCTTTTTGCCCGCTTTCATCTTCTCTTTCCCAGTCTCCTTACCTTTCCAGCCCCTGCCTTGCTGGCTTTCTATCTCCACCCTCCTCTTCCTTCCTTCCGCCCTTTACTGTCTATCTGCATCCACTCTCCCTCCCTCTCCCTTTCTCTCCTCCTTTCCTTCTTCCTGTTCCCCTTCTACTTCCTATTCTATCCTCGACGCCTCTCCCTTGCTCCCCTAATCAATCAATAGGAAGCTGTCAGCGCCAAATTTGATAAGCCGGGTTTAAGTTGATGCAATATGATAGCGGGGCGTGATGAAACCCGATAAAGTGGTAAAACTGAGGGCAAACTGTGGATGGGGACAAGGGAGGGGAGGGGAACATAGGGGAGAGGAGGGGAATGTAGGGGGACGGTTGAGAAGGCAAGGGAGGGGAGGAGAATATAGGGGAGTGAAGAGGAATGTAAGGGAACGATGGAGAAGGCAAGGGAGGGAAGGGGAACATAGGGGAGAGGAGGGGAATGTAGGGAGACGGTTGAGAAGGCAAGGGAGGGGAGGAGAATATAGGGGAGTGAAGAGGAATGTAAGGGAACGATGGAGAAGGCAAGGGAGGGAAGGGGAACATAGGGGAGAGGAGGCGAATGTAGGGGGACGGTTGAGAGGGCAAGGGAGGGGAGGAGAATATAGGGGAGTGGAGAGGAATGTAAGGGAACGATTAAGAAGGCAAGGGAGGGAAGGGGAAGACAAGGGAGGGGAGGGGAACATAAGGGAGAGGAGGGGAATGTAGGGGGACGGTTGAGAAGGCAAGGGAGGGGAGGAGAATGTAGGGGAGTGAAGAGGAATGTAAGGGAACGGTTGAGAAGGCAAGGGAGGGAAGGGGAAGGCAAGGGAGGGGAGGGGAACATAGGGGAGAGGAGGGGAATGTAGGGGGACGGTTGAGAAGGCAAGGGAGGAGAGGAGAATGTAGGGGAGTGAAGAGGAATGTAAGGGAACGATTGAGAAGGCAAGGGAGGGAAGGGGAAGGCAAGGAGGGGAGGGGAACACAGGGGAGAGGAGGGGAATGTAGGGGGACGGTTGAGAAGGCAAGGGAGGGGAGGAGAATATAGGGGAGTGGAGAGGAATGTAAGGGAACGATTGAGAAGGCAAGGGAGGGAAGGGGAAGGCAAGGGAGGGGAGGGGAACATAGGGGAGAGGAGGGAAACGTAGGGGGACGGTTGAGAAGGCAAGGGAGGGAAGGGGAAGGTAGGGGAGAAAAGAGGAATGTAAGGGAACGATTGAGAAGGCAAGGGAGGGAAGGGGAAGGCAAGGGAGGGGAGGGGAACACAGGGGAGGGGAAGGGAATGTAGGGGGACGGTTGAGAAGGCAAGGGAGGGAAGGGGAATGTAGGGGAGTGAAGAGGAATGTAAGGGAACGATTGAGAAGGCAAGGGAGGGAAGGGGAAGGCAAGGGAGGGGAGGGGAATATAGGAGAAAGGAGGGGAATGTAGGGGGACGGTTGAGAAGGCAAGGGAGGGAGGGGGAAGGCAAGGGAGAGAAGGGGAAGGGGAAGGGAAGGGAGGTGAATATAGGGGAGAGGAGGGGAATGTAAGGGTTGAGAAGGCAAGGGAGGGAAGGGGAGGGCAAGGGAAGGGAGGGGAGAGAAATCAAGGGACGGGAGAGGAATGGGATGTGAGGGAAAAGATGAGGTGTAGGGAAGGAATGAAAAGGATGGAATAAAAGGGAATGGAAGGAACGAGAGGAGAAGTGAAGGAAAGACAAAGGAAGGTAATCAAAGTTAAAGAAAGAAAACGAAAATGAAGGGAAGGGAATGGGAAGAGAGAGAAGGGGAAGGAAATGAGGGTGAAGGAGAAGGAGGAGATGAGAGGATGAGACGGGAGAGAGCGGAAGGAGAGAGAAAGAGAGGGGAGGTGAAGGAAGGGAGAGGGAGGGGAGGGAAGAGGAGAGAGAAGCAGAAGGAATAAAGGATGAGGGAAGGGGAGGGGAAGGAATCCGAAGGAAAAGGAGGGGAAGAGAAAGGAGGAATGGGAATCGGGAGAGAGAGAGAGAGAGAGAGAGAGAGAGAGAGAGAGAGAGAGAGAGAGAGAGAGAGAGAGAGAGAGAGAGAGAGAGAGAGAGAGAGAGAGAGAGAGAGAGAGAGAGAGAGAGAGAGAGAGAGAGAGAGAGAGAGTGAGAGAGAGAGAGAGAGAGAGAGAGAGAGAGAGAGAGAGAGAGAGAGAGAGAGAGAGAGAGAGAGAGAGAGAGAGTGAGAGAGAGAGAGAGAGAGAGAGAGAGAGAGAGAGAGAGAGAGAGAGAGAGAGAGAGAGAGAGAGAGAGAGAGAGAGAGAGAGAGAGAGAGAGAGAGAGAGAGAGAGAGAGAGAGAGAGAGAGGAGAAAAGAGAGGAAAGTGTAGAGAAAGAGGGAGAATAAAGAAGGGGAAAGTGAAGAGAAGGAGTATGGAAATATTGGTGGACGAGAGAGCAAGAGGAAGGAAGGGGAGATAGATAGTGACGATAACAAAGTAATAAGGGATGAGAAGGGAAGGGAAGGGAAGGGAAGGGAAGGGAAGGGAAGGGAAGGGAAGGGAAGGGAAGGGAAAGGGAAGGGAAGGGAAGGGAAGGGAAGGGAAGGGAAGGGAAGGGAAGGGAAGGGAAGGGAAGGGAAGGGAAGGCAAGGGAAGGGAAGGCAAGGCAAGGGAAGGGAAACGAAGGCAAGGGAAGAAAAGGGAAGGGAAGGGAAGGGAAGAGAAGGGA
>NC_134791.1:50301917-50306917 GCF_046742065.1 Oratosquilla oratoria
TATAATTTTGAATTTATTTCGCATCCGACCTAGATATGGACCAAAAGGTCTCCTGTCGGCATGCTCCGCCTTTGTAATTCTTTGTAAGAGGGAGAAAGGGAAGACAAATGAGGAAAAAGAAAAAGGAAAGAATAGAAAGAAAAAAAAAGAGGAATTAGAGGAAGAAAGGCAAGGGAAGGGAGAGGAGGGAAAGAAGTCAAAGAAAGTAAGGAAAAAATGAAGAAAGGGGAAGGAAGGCAAGAAAAGGACAAGGATGAGAAGGAAGGCAAGGGAAGGGGAAGGAAAAGAAGAAAGGCAATGGAAGGAGAAGGAGGGAAAGGCGGACAAGGGGAAGGCAAGGATGAGAAGGAAGGCAAGGGAAGGGAAAAAAAAGAAGAAAGGCAAAGGAAGGTAAGGAGGGAAAGGTGGACAAGGGAAAGGTAAGGAGGGAAGGAAGGCAAGGGAAGGAGAAGGAAAAGAAGAAAGGCAAAGGAAGGAGAAGGAGAGAAAGGTGGACAAGGGAGAAGGTAAGGAAGGCAAGGAGAGGGGAAGGAAAAGAAGAAAGGCAAAGGAAGGAGAAGGAGGGAAAGGTGGACAAGGGGAAGGTAAGGAGGAAAGGAAGGCAAGGGAAGGAGAAGGAGGGAAAAGTGGACAAGGGGAAGGTAAGGAGGGAAGGAAGGCGAGGGAAGGAGAAGGAGGGGAAGAAAGGGAACACGAGAGGAAATAGGAGGTGTGGGGAAAAGAAGGAAAATAAAGGGAAAATTAGATTAAAATTGGGGAAAGTAATGAGTAGGAGAGGGATGAGTACGGGAAGGTGGAAGGAAGGAGTGAAAGGAAAGAACGATTAAGGGAAGGTGGAAGGAAGGAGTGAAAGGAAAGAACGTGTACGGGAAGGTGTAAGGAAGGAGTGAAAGGAACGAACGAGTAAGGGAAGGTGGAAGGAGGGAGTGAAAGGAAAGAACGAGTTAAGGAAGGTGGAAGGAAGGAGTGAAAGGAACGAACGAGTAAGGGAAGGTGGAAGGAAGGAGTGAAAGGAAAGAACGATTAAGGGAAGGTGGAAGGAAGGAGTGAAAGGAAAGAACGAGTAAGGGAAGGTGGAAGGAAGGAGTGAAAGGAAAGAACGAGGGGAATGAAAGTCGAGAATAAGGAGAAAAAGGAAGTAATGGAGAAGAAACGAGAAAGGTGAAGAGAGGGAGAGGAGGAAGATGAGAAAGGAAAAGAAAGGGAAGGAGGGAGAGTGGAGAAAAAAAGGACAAAAGAAGAGCCATGGAAAAAGGCTGGTAGAAAAAGAGGTTTTCATGAATGTACCAGTTGCCGACAAGACTGACGAGTTAAACACCATATGAGGACGGAGCCTCTATTTGTACGACGTTTCACTTATTACAGCTTTTTCAAGTACAAGTTGAGCATATGTATCTCAACTTGTCCTTGTAAAAGCTGTAGTAAGCGAAACGTCGTACAAATAAAGGCTCCGTCCTCATATGGTGTTTAACTCGTCAGAAAAAGAGGTATTAGGAGACAGAATAAGTAACAAAGGATGTGGCTAAGGAAAGGGAAGGAATGGGGCAGGTGGGAAGAGTGAGAGAAGGGAAAAAGGTAAGAATAAAGGAAGGGGAAGGGTAATGAAGGACTTGGAACGCTGGAAGGGAAAGAGGGAAAGGGAGGTGAGGGCATAAGGGAGAGGACGGGGGAAAGAAGAGGAGGGAGAGTGGGAGGAAGAAATGGGAGGCAGAAAGAGGGAGGGGGAATGTGGAATAAGTGGAGGAGGAGAAGGAAGATATGGAATAAGTAGAGGCAAGCAAGGAAGAAGAGAAGGAGCTATAGAAGGGAAAGGAGGAGGAAAAGGAGAGGAGAGAGACGAAGGGGAGTAGAACGAAGAATAGGAAGAGGACAAATAGATGGAGTGATAGGAGGACAAAGGCTTGATAAGAAGGAGGAGGAAAAGGAGAGGAAAGAGACAAAGGCGAGTAGAATGAGGAATAGGAAGAGGATAAATAGAAGGAGTGCTAAGAGAACAAAGGCTTGATAAGAAGGAGGAGGAGAAGGAAAAAGAGTGAAAAAGGAGTAGAAAGAATATGAAAGAGCAGGAGGTGATGTAGGAGGAATAGGAGAAGGAAGAAGAGTAGGAGGAGACAAAGGGGCAAAAAGAGAAGGACGTAGGTAAATTGAGGGGAAAAAGAAGGAAGAATTGGAGAAATAAAATGAGTAAGAGACAGGAGGGATGAGAGAGATAAAGATATGCAAGGGGACCGGAGTGGAAGAGGAGAAAAAGGAGGAAGAAAAGGAAGATAAAGAGGAGGACGAGGAGCTAGAAGAAGAAGAGGGAGGAAGAGGGGGGAGGGGAAGTAAAAGGAACAAAAGGAGAAGGAAGGAAAGACTCAGAGTGCGGGGTGATCTAATAGAGGTGTTCAAGTGGATCAAAGGCTTCAACAAGGGTGATGCAAACAAGATCATCATATTAAAACAACAGGGCAGGACTCGCATTAATGGTGTTAAACTGGACAAATTTAGATTTAAAAAGAAAATAGGCATGAGTTGGTTTACTAATAGGGTGCTCGACGAATGGAATAAACTTAGTAACCATGTAGTAAGTGCTGAAACTATCAGTTGTTTTAAGAAACAATAAGACAACTTTATGGATGGGGATGACAGGTGGTGATGGACACGGAACTGCCTAGTGTAGGCCTTATGGTCTCTTGCAGTCTCACTAATTCTTGCGTTCTTATATAAGGGGACGAAGAAGGAGTAACATGTACAGAAGGTGATGAAGGAGAAAGTGGAAATAACAAGTAAAAAAGGAGAGAGGAAAGATAACCAGGGTAGAGAGAAGAGAAGCAGGATAGATTTAGGAGGAGAAAGATGAGGAATAAGAACATAAGAATGAAGGAGACTGCAAGAGACCTTGAGGCCTACACTATGCAGCTCCGTATCCATCACCACCTGTCATCCCATCCATAAAGTTGTCTAATTATTTCTTAAAACAACTGATAGTTTCAGCGCTTACTACATGGGTACTAAGTTTATTCCATTCGTCGACCACCCTATTAGTAAACCATGGTGGAGTAAGAGGAGGAAGAAGAGTATAAGAAGGACGAGGAGGAAGAGCAGGAGGACCAGCAGCGGGAGGAAGAGAATATGGAGAAGGAAGAGGAGGAGGAGGATGTCGACGAGAAAGAAAGTAAAAGAAAAGAGAAAAAAAAAGGAGGAGAATGAGAAGGACGTGGAGGAGGAGAGTGGAAATAAGCAAAGGAAATGAATGAGAAGATGAAGGAGGAGAATATTGAGAGGAAAATGAGGAGAAATGAAGGAAAGGACATGAATGAGGAAGACCAGGAGGGAAGGAGGAAAAAATGGAGCAAAAAAGGGAGGAATTAGAGGAGGAGATAAGGAGAAAGGGTATGATGACGAGGAGGAATGATGGTGAGGAGAGAAAGAAGAGGAAGAGAAAAGGAGGAAGACAAGAAGGAATATCAGAAATTGTAGGAAAAGAGTAAATGGTGCAAAAAATGAGAGCGAGAAAAGGAATAAAGAGGTGGAGAATAGAGAGCGAGATGAGGAAGAATAAGATTAGGAGGAGGAGGAAGAAGAGGAGGGATCAAGGAGGAAGAAAAGAAATAGTAGGAAAAAAGGAGGAGTAGGTGAAGGAGAATAAAGAGGAGGGGTAGATAAACAAAGATCCATAGGAAGAGATTAAATAGGAGGAGAATTAGGAGGGAATAAATAAGGAAATGGAAGAGGGAGATAGGAAGGAGAAATCAAAGATAAAATTAGAGAAAAGGGATTGGGAAGAGGACAAGAAAGAGAAAGAAGAGGAGCTCGACGAGGAGAAGGAAGACGAGGAGGACAAAGAGGAAGAAAAATGAGAGGAGAGGTGAAATGAGGAATTTGAGGAGAACATAGTTGAGGTGAAGATGAGGAGGAGGAGGTGAAGGAAGAAGAGGGGTGTAAGAAGAGAGAGAGAGAGAGAGAGGAGGAGGAGGACGAAGACACGGAGAACAAGAAGAAAGAGGGGTGTGTAGGAAGAGAAGGAGGAATAGCATGAAGAAGAAGAGGAGGAGAGGGAAAATAAATAAATAGATAAATAAATAAATAAACAAATCAATAGATAAATAAATAAGTAAATAAATAAATATATGAAAAAATAAATAAATATATAAATAAATAGATAAATTAATTGATATGTATAAATAAATTATCTAATAAACAAAACAACAGCAAACGAATAAACAGGTAAATAAATCACACAAGAAGCTTGCTACACAAGTGCTCATTCACACCCAGATCAATAAAAAAAAGATTAAGACAGACCATGAAAATTAATACTTGCAAAAAAAACAAAAACAAAAACAAAAAAACATCAGCCTTACAGAAAAATTCCTCTCAAAAGAAGTGAGATTCATACATGCACATTTGCGTTCAGGACACATTCCAGCTCTATGAGGGGATTTACATGGTCTAACGGTTCGTCGAACGCGGTTCGACAGACACGTGTTTAAAGTGATGTGTGAACGTGTGAACGGGGTATTTGGTTGTCGAACACGTTGGTTAAACACCGAATACCCCGTTCACACGTTCACACATCACTTTAAACACGTGTCTGTCGAACCGCGTTCGACGTACCGTTAGATCGTGTAAACTTCCTCTAAGACAGAACAGTATAGGCCTGGTTACGAAGAACACTGAACACATGATTTTACACTCCCTGGTTCTTCTACAAAATAACTAAATATTTCTTCCACGAGTGATTTATGGGTTTGTCTTGTGGCCATTGCCAGTTATCCAGGAGCAGTAATTGTCCTGCAAGGAGATCTGGGCAACGAATAGATTGATAGAGATACAAAGTTGCAAAGGAATACTGCGTGTATCTGATTTGTAGGGGTTACTAAATTGACTAAAGTACTGACTGTTCAAAAACATATGCAGTCAGAATCCAATATGGAAAAAAATGTAGGATATTGACATAGTGAAAGAGGAGGTCAAAAAGAGGAAGAAACAGAGGAGGAGGAAGAGGAGGAGGAAGA
>NC_134791.1:50309417-50316917 GCF_046742065.1 Oratosquilla oratoria
TGTTTGTGTATGTGTGTGTATAAATTGTAGTGGTAGTGGTAGTGGTAGTGGTAGTGGTAGTGGTAGTGGTAGTGGTAGTGGTAGTGGTAGTGGTAGTGGTAGTGGTAGTTGTAGTTGTAGTTGTAGTTGTAGTTGTAGTTGTAGTTGTAGTTGTAGTTGTAGTTGTAGTTGTAGTTGTAGTTGTAGTTGTAGTTGTAGTTGTAGTAGCCGTATTGGTTGTCATAGTGGTTGTGATAGTTTTAGTGGTATTGGTAGTGATAGTAATAGTGGTAGTAATAGCGGTAGTGGTAGTACTTTTGGTTGCGGTTAAGGTTGTAGTTGTGGTTGTAACTGTGATTATGGTTGTGGTGATGGCACTGGTAGAGGCAGTGGTAATGGTAGTGGTAGAGTTTGTGGTAGTGGGGAGAGTAATGGTAATGGTAATGGTAGTAGTAATGGTAATGGTAATAGTAATGGTAATGGTAATTTTAATGGTAGTGGTAATAGTAATATAATGGTAATGATAATGGTATTGGTAATGATCATGATAATGGTAATGGTAATGGTAATGATAATGGTAATGGTAATGGTAGCAGTAGTAGTAATGTTCGTGATAGTTGTGCTGGTGCTAATGTTAGTTATAAGGAAAATGATGTCGGCAGGGAAAGTGACAGTGCAAGAATTGCAGCGTTGCATGCAAGTACCGCAATAAATGAAAAATATAAAAGAAAATATGTACAAAATTAGAGGTCCTGTGTAGTCTACAAGTGTTGTGAGTCTGCTGCGGTCTCTGCTACAGGACTACTGAAGAATAATTGCACGAAAGACCTCTCATTAAAAGATTGTCAAGTTATTTTTAGTGATGGAGATAGGAACGTTATCATCATGCGATAGTAAGGACAACTTCAAATATACAGACATTCTTCTTTGCGTACGAAGAGATAGCATAAATGTAAAACACACTCTAATTACTTCAATGGCTATTTTATTGCTACTAGGGATGATATCTTTTTTAGACATTAGATCCATACTATGAAATATTATCCAAAGGTAATGTAACGGTGTCGGCCAACTCAAACCATAGTTACTATAGAAATGATTAAATTACATCTTCATCATTCGAGCACTGTACATGCTGGAGGTGCTTGTAATTGTACTGATGTAAAGAGAAGGATATGACGTCAGAATTAATTTGTTTACCGAATCATTCAACTAGGTTCTAGCTGCAGGTAGGCTGTATTCGCTTATTTCTGCATCATCACTTTCATGTAACGAGTGCCGTCTTGATATATTGCCAATTTCTGTGATATTTCATAGACAAAAGTGTTAAACTGTGATCTAACGAGCTTGTTGGATGGTGTTGATATCTGCCTGACACAGTTCACATTCATAAACCAAATACGAAGTATTGTTTTTACATTGTTATTCTTCAATCGAAAGATACTGGTATCATTAATACTATTGGGTAAAACATGAGCCTGTTTGTATGATACTGATGAAAATCATTACATGATCTGAAGGAACTTGAAAACAGCTGCTTGCTTCATGAATTGAGAAATAATCGTAAAAATGTTTGAGGGAGATAAAAGAAATGGCCAGAAGTAGTAGTAATTGGACGAGGGGGGCGAACAGAGAAATGATCAGAAATGGATCAAGAGAGCTTATAATCATATAGATAGAATGGGGAGAGGAGTGAATGTTGCAAAACGAATAAATACAGAAGAAATTACATGCACATACTGTAAGATCAGCTTCAGGACCACATTCACTCTCATCCATACACACACACACGTAAACACACACATGCACACACACACACACACACACACACACACACACACACACACACACACACACACACACACACACACACACACACACACACACACACACACACACACACACACACACACACACACACACACACACACACACAGACCATATGTAGGGCAATTCCAATTTGTGCAATAATAAACGACATACATAAGTAATGTTTCCTTACGGACCATGACTGTCGTCCATAATTATGCATCATTATGATAAAGATAATTTCTATATGAAGATATCAAATTGACCTAGAATGTTGGTCTTCTCATAGTTGAAACTAGTTAGAGTAAACCTCTTCAATAGGATTACGTTTTTGTGGACTATACAGTTGTGGGTCTGACTCCAGTATGAAGTGTGTCTCGGTCGATCGAGAGTCCTCCTTCTAAGAACAAAATCCATAAAGTAAGTGACTGTGTTGAACTCCTTACGTACCAATTGGCATTTATTCCTTGATTCTAGCTGCCACTAGCCTATTATATTCAACTTCGTGTTACTCTTTGGTGAGGTAAAACCATAACCCATTCCAATTAACTCCTTCCATGTCGTTTGATACTTATCCCTTCATGCTGGCTGGCGCAAGGCTATTGCATTCAGATGTGTGTGGATGTGTGACTCTTTATGGTATTGAAGGGGTTGAAAGCGAAGCATGTATCGCGAAAAATAAAGTGGTCCCTACTGAAGGTTGTATCAGTAACCAAGATTCCTTTTTCGCTCAAAGCTTACATTCGCCATGAACCGGTATTTAAAAGGGCAAAAGAAATGACTTTACTGAATCGTTTAACTGTCAGTCACGACAAATCATTATTACCGAAGGAGAAATAGCTAATACAACGAAAACAAAAAATTATTCCAGCCACAAAAAAAAGGCGTGGTCATTAAAGTGTAGGATCACCAATGATTATCACTTGAAATTGGGGAATCGGTGGTAATGTGGAGGTCCCCTACCATTGGATTAGTGATGTGCCAAGACAGGGAAATATAACGAGAGACAGTAAAAACAATGAAGACGGTGGAAGAAGAAAAAGAAAAAAATCAGACGAGCGAATGATTAGAAACAGAGGGGACAAGGAAAAGAAGACAAACTAAAGAAAATTGCCAACAGAATTCACTCAAACTTATATTACGTTATTTGATGTTCATAATATAAGAGGTGATTAATAAGTTTGGAGTAGAGAATCAGAATAAGTGAAGAAGATAGGTAGAGGCAGGGACTTGAGACCAGGAGCAAGGAACAGAGGTATGTGTGAAGGGAGATATACTGAAATTATGCCAGGAAATATGTTAGAAGAAAATTATAAGTATAGTATACGAGAGTATGTATACGGGACGTAATAAAACAAGAAGAAAGGAAACAGCGGAACAGAGTAAACTAAAGGTATAAAAAACTAGTGGAGACGGAGAGAGAGAGAGGGAGAGAGAGAGAGAGAGAGAGAGAGAGAGAGAGAGAGAGAGAGAGAGAGAGAGAGAGGGAGAGAGAGAGAGAGAGAGAGAGAGAGAGAGAGAGAGAGAGAGTTTAAGTGGCTGGTAGATAAATGTAGACAAGTAGGTAGATAGAGGGATAGGTGGCGAGAATTTAATTTGTACGAGTTAGATATCTGGTAAACACAAACAGCGATGCATAACCTCACTCGCCGTCTTAAAAGCTTACAAAACAACTGCTAGGGTACAGATTTTAATACTGTGACAATATGTTAACTAATCCATTCCGCCTCGATTTTGAGATTGCTTGTGTAAGCAGTATTGCTTAAGATGGTGTAACAGTCTTTCTGATTGGAGAAGGGTGGAGGAGGAAAATTTATTGGTGTACGGGAGAAAAGTCATGCCCTTAGGGGAGGCACATATTTGTAACAGTAAAGATGATTGGATGGAATAAACAGTGACGTCGAAACAGAGGTGGCTTAGTGAGTGGATTGGGGATCCCAGGCGGGAGTCCTCTGGTGTACCTAAGACAATAACGTTGTAGAGAATTGGTGAAGAAGAAAATAAAGAAACTTAAGTACAGTTTGATTCACCTCATCCAGAAATAATACTAACTTATTACAGAAGATATGGTGGAAACATACTTAAGTTAAGGAAGTCGTAAGTGAAAGAAGAAATACAAAACAATATAAAGGAACAGTTAACAGAATCAAACCAGTAATTACATAGAGACGAAGGGAACTGAAATGAAAGCGATGGGGTCGACAGAGAGAGAGAGAGAGAGAGAGAGAGAGAGAGAGAGAGAGAGAGAGAGAGAGAGAGAGTGAGAGAGAGAGAGAGAGAGAGAGAGAGAGAGAGAGAGAGAGAGAGAGAGAGAGAGAGAGAGAGAGAGAGAGAGAGAGAGAGAGAGAGAGAGAGAGAGAGAGAGAGAGAGAGAGAGAGAGAGAGAGAGAGAGAGAGAGAGGGGGAGGAGATATACGGAAATGGGTGGGAGGTGGGGGAGAGAAAGGGTGATAGCAAGAGGGATAGTTAAAGGCAAACCAAGAGAAAGAGAGAGAGGTGAGGAGGAAGGAGAGAGGAAAAGGGAAGAGAAATTTAGAAAGGGGGAAAGACAGAAGTAGAAAAAGTGAAAGTGAATGAAAAAATATGACAGGGATTAAAAGAGGAGAGGTAGAATGAGATAGAACAGAAATTGAGAGAGAAATGAGAGAGAGAGAGAGAGAGAGAGAGAGAGAGAGAGAGAGAGAGAGAGAGAGAGAGAGAGAGAGAGAGAGAGAGAGAGAGAGAGAGAGAGAGAGAGAGAGAGAGAGAGAGAGAGAGAGAGAGAGAGAGAGAGAGAGAGAGAGAGAGAGAGAGAGAGAGAGAGAGAGAGAGAGAGAGAGAGAGAGAGAGAGAGAGAGAGAGAGAGAGAGAGAGAGAGAGAGAGAGAGAGAGAGAGAGAGAGAGAGAGATACAGAGAGAGAGAGACGAAAAGCAAGAAAGAATCAGTGATGAAAACGGTAAGGTATGTGGGGGGGGGAACCGCAGAGTTGGATGGTTGAGGGCGAGTTGTGAAATGCAAGGAGGGAGACATACGGGGAGGGGAGATGCCAGGGAGACACAAGCGTGAAGGAAAGATGCAATTGCCAGGTTGTCGGGGAGACTGCAAGAACCCTACACCGTGTTGCACAGGTCTTCTCTATCTTGTTTCGCTTTGATGCATTTGTGCCGTTCTTCTGTCCCGTCGTGATCAGTTGTGTCTTATTCTGTATTATAGTGAATGTTTTGTTGTCAATTGTCCGTTTCTTTATTATTATTTGTTTGATTCTCATTTATCATTAGTTATGTAATTTTACTATCATTTACTATTTACCTGTTTATTATGTAACTATACCTATGCATTTATTTGTTCTGTCCCGTCGTGATAAGTTGTGTCTTATTCTGTATTATAGTGAATGTTTTGTTGTCATTTGTCCGTTTGTTTATTATTATTTGTTTGATTCTCATTTATCATTAGTTATGTAATTTTATTATTATTTACTATTTACCTGTTTATTATGTAACTATACCTATGCATTTATTTGTTCTGTCCCGTCGTGATAAGTTGTGTCTTATTCTGTATTATAGTGAATGTTTTGTTGTCATTTGTCCGTTTGTTTATTATTTTTGTTTGATTCTCATTTATTATTAGTTATGTCAATTTATTATTATTTATTATTTTCCTGTTTATTATGTAACTATACCTATGCACTTATTTGTTCTGTCCCGTCGTGATAAATTGTGTCTTATTCTGTATTATAGTGAATGTTTTGTTGTCATTTGTCCGTTTCTTCATTATTATTTGTTTGATTCTCATTTACCATTAGTTATGTAATCTTATTATTATTTGCTATTTACCTGTTTATTATGTAACTATACCTATGCATTTATTTGTTCTGTCCCGTCGTGATAAGTTGTGTCTTATTCTGTATTATAGTGAATGTTTTGTTGTCATTTGTCCGTTTGTTTATTATTATTTGTTTGATTCTCATTTATCATTAGTTATGTAATTTTATTATTATTTGCTATATACCTGTTTATTATGTAACTATAACTATGCATTTATGTGTTCTGTCCTATCGTGATAAGTTGTGTCTTATTGTGTATTATGGTGAATGTTTTGTTATCATTTGTCCGTTTGTTTATTATCATTTGTTTGATTCTTATTTATTATTAGTTGTGTCAATTTATCATTATTTACTGTTTACCTGTTTATTATGTAACTATACCTATGCGTTTATTTATTATGTTTATTATTTACATTATTATAGTTTTTATTTATTCATTTATTTGTTTGTTATTACTATCATGAATTTTTTCGCATCCGACCTAGATATGGACCAAAAGGTCTCCTGTCGGCATGCTCCGCCTTTATGTTCAAACTATAACGAAAATTATAACATCCAATGAACAGCATGTTATATTTTGTCTGTTCGTATGAACTGAACACAAATTGCTTCAGGCCGGGGTTTTTTTTCTTTCTTTTATTAACTTTACCTTGTCTCTACATATAACTTTGGAGTGGTGCTTCAGCTTATGTCTTTGCTGTCTCTGCACGCTGGTTGTAAATCAGCGTCTTTTCTAAGTACATGGTATTAATGTATAGTATTTCAAGTAGCCTGCAGTGTCTGTATGTTTCAATAATATTTTCCATACGCATCACCTTAGCTTCGAATACCGCAGGTAGCAATTTGGATTTTTGCTTACAATAACTAGGTGACATTGTAGTTTCCTTTGGTTGTTCTATACGTCTTATCTTAGTGTAGAGGGCTTCAGAAGATATGTCTCTCTACGCTATACTTCTTCAATCCTGCATAAAAAAGTCCAGCTAGTCACGTTTGAAATATTGCGATGACACGCAGCGTTGTGATGTGCATTGGCCTGTAATGTTCGGTAGGTTGTCCGGGCAGTGAGAAATTACGTTTTTGGGCTCCGTAGAATGCGGCGGACACAGCAACGAGGACAGTGGCGTGATGTGTAATTATTTTGTCCAGTGGGATCTAATTAGATTGACCAATCACATGTTAGCCAAAATAATTTCTGGGTGAAAAAATACATGTTTGAGGCGCTTTCGCCGAGTGTGGAATTTAGGAAACAGCGTGACATGAAAGTGTAACGGAAACTTGTGTAGGAAACTATAGAAAAAAAGTATTAAAAGTGCTGGACAATTCGAGGTAAAACATCTTAACGAATAATTACATAACTGGAAGTGCCTCATCAAAGTGGCGTAGTTAGGCAAAATTGTTTTCCAATCTCCTTCAGCACAAATGATCAGATGAGGGAAGGATTCAGAACACAGCTGGGCGTTGATCGATCAAGATCACCATTCTTCCTGAGTTTAACCCCAAACAAAATGGATCTGTCTCTTAATAGCCGGGTACGTATGGAGTATGTCACCATGCCAAAGTGATTAGGAGGCCTCCGGCAAAGTGAAGAGCTTGGCACGTCGCGCCGCGCAGCGCCCTGCCGTCAAGTGAAGTGCCGTCCTGAAGTGCCACGTGAGGTGTGGCAAGACGCCACGTGTCGGTGGTACAGCAACACCACCGCAACACCTGACTCCAAAATCACTTAAAACTCTCAGACACGTGCGGTGCGGCCTCGGTGATGACGACGACGACGACGACGACGGAGGAGTGGGTAAGTGGAGGAGACAGATGGGGAGGAAGAGGAGGAGGACTACGAGGAGGGAGAAAAAGAAGTTAGAGAAGGAGAAGGGCAAAGAAAAGGAGGGGAAATATAAGTTGAAAAGGAAAAGGT
>NC_134791.1:50321917-50326917 GCF_046742065.1 Oratosquilla oratoria
TCAATCTATACATGGATGGGGTAGTGCGAGAGGTGAATGCAAGGATAATGGGTAGGGGGTTGGAGATGGTCAAAGAAAATGGAGAAAATTGGGAGATAAGCCCGCTGTTGTTTGCTGACGACACTGCGCCTATAACAGAATCAGAGGAGGGGTTGAGGAAGTTAGTGACAGAGTTTGGGAAGGAAGTTGAAGATAAATGTGGATAAAAGTAAGATGAAGAGATGTACAAGGGGAGAGAGTGGCAGCCGGCTGGAAGTGAGTATTAAGGGAGAGAGACTTGAGAAAGTGGATAGTTTTAGATACTTGGGTTCGAATGTGGTAGGAAAGGGAGGAGTGGGGGTGGAGGTAGAATGTAGATTGAGAGAAACGAGTAAATGCCTTGGTGGATTAAAAAGTGTAATGAGAAATAGACATTTGGGAATGGTTGCTCAAAAGAGATTGTATGAAGAAGTGATTGTGCCGACAACACTGTACATGGAACATAAATGAGGAAGAGAGAAGGAGCTTGAATGTGTTTAAGATGAAATGCCTGAAAAGTATGATAGGGGTTACTAGGCTAGATAGAGTGAGAAATGAGGAGGTGATGAGGAGAACAGGGGTGGAAAGGGAGTTGGGAGACAGGGTTCCTGAAAGAGTATTGGGATGGTTTGGACACATGGAAAGAATGAGTGAAGAAAGATTAGTAAAAGAGGTGTGGGAGGCAGAGGTGGGAGGAGGGAACATGAGGGGGCGACCTAGGATTAGATGGATGGATGGGGGTAAGAGGAGCATTGGGAAAGAGAGTTATGTCTGTTGAGGAGGGATGGGAGAGGACAGAAGATAGGGGTGAATGGAGAAGGGTAGTGTATGGATGATGCTGTGATGCATGAGGGAGAGTAGGTGGGGGATCGGGGTGAGGGAGTATGTATGAGAAATTGATGCAGCCCGAAGGGATTTTTCCCCGTCTTCTCATTTTCTGCATGAGGATACGGAGAGGTGGGTCGCCGAGCTAATGAAGCGGCCTTGCTGTGGATGTGCTGTGTCTTGGGACACTGCTTCTAACCAAGGGTAGTGGACAAGATGCAGGGATGACCCGTCATCCAGGAGGTGCCAAGATAAGAGGGAGGGAAGAGGGTGGAGGGGAGTGGAATATGTAGTGGATGGAATGGGTGGGAGTGGTTTCTATGCCTTTTTCTTTTGGCTACCTCCCGTGTAAGGGGGAAAAAGCCTTTGGTATATGAATGTATGTATGTATGTATGTATGTATGTATGTATGTATGTATGTATGTATGTATGTATTTTTCTGTTTGACTAACATCATATGTTTTGCATTTACTTCAAGGTATTCTATACACACATCACTCTAAGTTATCAGAGGAGTTATTTATAAGAAGATTCTTTACAGTTGAAGGCAACATTTACGTTAAAGTTTTTCAGCACATTAGGAATTTCAACAAAAATTTTATGATAAGTTCCACTAGATTCTTGTACTCAAATTTCTGTCTTGACTCAGTTTTATAATTTTATTTTTGTATGTTTTAATCAATTGTGAATGAAGACTTTTGGATATTGTAACTGTACTCCAATTTTATACATCTTATATGATTTATCCTCAACATATTCTGGGCTGAAAATACGTAAACCACAAAGGAACATAGAGGAAAATGCTAATTGCTTAACTCTAACATGATGAGCAGAATAGTAATGAATATAAGCATTAACATTGGTGGGTTTTTAGTTAACACTATATTTGAATTTTCAATCACATCTATGAATTTTATAATCCAGGAAAGAGATACTTGAATTATTTTTAGGCTCTACAGTCAATTTTATGAAAGAAACTAAGTCAAATAATTTGGTAAAAAAAATATATCAAAATTTTCACTATTAGACAATATGCAGAGAATGTCATCAACATAATAAAAAAAAATACCTTATTGCTTGAATTATAAGCAGAAGAATTTCGCCATCACAATCTGCCCTGTAATACTAAAATCATTATTGACCTTATTAAGTTGTATATCAAGGATTATAACTTCAAGTTTAACGGCAAATTTTATGCACAGAAAATTTAGATGTCAGTGAGAAATCCCTTGTCATCTGTCTTAAGTAACATTTATATGGATTTTTTTTTAGACAAAGAGACAGATCTACCATAACATTTCGTGGGGATAAAACATACCTCTAACTACAAAAGCGGAGATCGTATTCTAAATGTAGATGGTATTAATTTTTCGAACACAGACATTTTCTTTTGATAGTTTGATTAAATAAAGATCACTTTTATGCCGCAGGACAATAAATTTGTCTTAACGGAACCTCGATCTATCTACTCCTAACCTGGAGTCCCTTCCCCGCATTGAGTTGCATAAAAAATCCACGAAATTATCCAGATAAAAAACACATACATTACATCGCCGTGTTATATAGTTTGCAAAAGAGAAGGGTGGTAGATCATGGGATGTGACCGTAATGGAATGGTTTCCTGACAAAAGATAGGCAACAGTACGCACAAATAAGGACAAGTTGAGAGGCACCGCTTCAACACTGAAGCTCCGAGATTGTAATTTGAGACACGGACAACGGAAGTAGGTGGTAAACATGACGCCAAATAGAAATCGGTGCCAGTCCCCATGCATGCTAATTCAGACAGCAATCACACCACCGGCACAAACGTCCTTGACGGCAAAAACATTCAGCATCGTCGTTGATTTCCACATCATCAGGTTTGGTGGTGTCGCAGGCACGTCTGATGTTGTTGACATCTATATCTGCTGTCGTCATCATTAGCAAGGAGAAAGGAGCCTCAACTTCATAACAGTCTGATTTATGTCTTCTTTTCCGTATCCATTGGAATATCGCGTTCATCACTGGAAACACTATCGTCCACTTCTTTCCAAGAATCACCAGAATAAATTTTAGTTACTTTCATTTAATTTCATTTCATTAGCGATAAAAAAATCTTAAACAAAAACAGATGAAATAATAGAAAAAAATAATAGCAACAAGAAGAGTAGGAACAATAGCATCAGCAATACAGGAAAGAAGAAGAAAAAGAACAGTAAGTAAAGGAAAAAGAAAAAGAAAAAAGTAGTAGTAGTAGTAGTAGTAGTAGTAGTAGTAGTAGTAGTAGTAGTAGTAGTAGTAGTAGTAGTAGTAGTAGTAGTAGTAGTAGTAGTAGTAGTAGTAGTAGTAGTAGTAGTAGTAGTAGTAGTAGTAGTAGTAGTAGTAGTAGTAGTAGTAGTAGTAGTAGTAGTAGTAGTAGTA
This sequence comes from Oratosquilla oratoria, assembly GCF_046742065.1. Lineage (NCBI taxonomy): Eukaryota > Metazoa > Arthropoda > Malacostraca > Stomatopoda > Squillidae > Oratosquilla > Oratosquilla oratoria. Next base: position 50,325,164 of record NC_134791.1, read on the forward strand.
GTAGTAGTAGTCTGGTCTTCTCCTGGGAGTTATCCTAATGTTTTCAGAATAGTCGTTAAAAAATATATATTTTACTGATTTCGTTTCACTCGTAACTTCATTTCTGCCCTGTAAGTTCACTGTTTTTTTAATTATTTCCTGTGAGTTTTAGTGTTTTCGTTTCCTTCTCGTAATTTTGATGTCTTCAATTCTCTTGTACGCGTCATTTTATGGCCTTTATTTATTACAAGTGAGTTTTTTGAGTGTCTGCATTATTTTCCCATAGGTTTTAGTGTTTTTATTTCTCTTCTATTACTCATTCTTATGTCTTCATTTTCCCAATGTTATTTTTATCTGAATTCTTTTAGTACCATCATTTCTCTTCTGTAAGTTTTCCTGTCTTCGCTTTTCCTCTCTCTATATATATTTTTCATGCGTTTCTCTTCAGTAGATTCTTTTAGCGTCTTCATTTCTCTTTTGTGATTTTATTTTTTTATTTTTTGGTGAAGCTGCAGTGTTACTTCCTTTGAGTTCTATAATTGTTTCTCTCCTGATAGTTCCGTTAGTGTCTTTATTTCTCTCCAGACAGAATTTCTAGGTAATCTTCAAATGTCTCTTTATTATTTATCTTTCCTTCCCCTCCTCTTTTGGCTATCTTATATTTACATTACTAGTACATTTCTACGAAATATATATTAATTTTTGTACACTGTGCATTCGAGCTCATTCTCGATTCGTCCTTGTTTCTTTATATCTGTATCATTACCATTACCATCATCATCGTCAACATCATAACTACTACCATCACTAGTGCTATCACTGCGACCAGCACTAACACTAGCTCCGTAACGTTGCCATTGCCCCCACAACCACTGCCAACACTACCACCACTACCATCACCGTTGTAACCACCTCCTCCGCCACAAATAATATCTCCACTACCACCATAACCTCTAAAGCCACTAGAGCCCAAACTATCAAAGTTACTTTTCATATGTACCATTATGTCTTCACCCGTTCTAACCATTAACATAATAGACATTATCATCTCCACCAAAGTATTTTTTTCACATATACATTAACACTGCTATAGCAATCAACAACAATATATATGTCATTATCATCAACATTCTCACCACCATCTGAAGAAACGGGCAAAGATTAAAAGAATGTCACTATTTATTTATATGTTATGTTTATTTCCTTACCTCTTCCTTATTTTCATCATTCCTATCTTTCTTTGTTGTATATTTTTTTCCTTTTTGCCTTTTCCTCCTACCCTCATCTTCTTTCCCCTCTTTTTTCATCCTCCTGGCGTACGTCTTTGTAAAATTAATTCACATTGTGTGTTTGCTTTCCTGCCTCTTGACACTCAAGCCCAACACTACTCCCCCAGTCCCCCTCCCCTCCACTCCTCCCCTTCCCCTCCACTCCTTCCCCCTCCCCTCACCTTCCCCTTACCCCTCACCTCCCCTTCTACTTTACCTTACATTTCCTTTCCATCGTTCCCTCTTTTCATTTTCCTCATCTCACCCTCTCTATGTCTTTCCTATGGAATGACTTGCTACTTTTTTCATTTTCTTTTTTCCTTGCATGACGTATCTCCTCTCATCTCTCCCCTATCACTCCTCATACATCTTGTTTATTTTCCATTTCATACTTTTTCGTTGACTTTTATCCATTCTCATGAAACCTTAAATTTCCTTTCCTTAACCCCTTAGATATCAATCTATCCCCAATAAAAACCATCCCAAGCCCCTAAGGGCCTCTTTAGA
>NC_134791.1:50331917-50338403 GCF_046742065.1 Oratosquilla oratoria
ACCCATTCCATCCTTTATCACTCTCCACATCCCTCCACCCTCTTCCCTCCCTGTATTCCTGACACATCATGTATGACGGGTCATCCCTGGATTTTGTCTACTGTCCTGATTCAGAACCAGTGTCGCAAGGCACAGCCCATCCACAGCAAGGCCGCTTCATTAAATCGGCGACACCCCCCCCCCCTTCTCCGTCTCCTCACGCAGAAAAGGAGAAGACGTGAAGAAATTCCCTTCGGGCTGCGTCAATTTTTTCTCACGCATACTACCTCACCCCTTATCCCCAACCCATTCTACCTTATGGATCACATCATCATCCATATACAACCATTCTCCATTCACCCCTGTCTTCTATCCTCTCCTATCCTTCTTCAACAGACATTCCCTTTTTTCGCAAAGCCCCTTTTACCCCATCCACCCATCTCATCCTAGGTCACCACCTCATGTTTACTCTTTCCACATCTGCCTTCCATACCTCTTATACTAGTCTTTCCTCACTCATTCTTTTCATGTGTCCAAACCATCCCAATACTCTTTCTTCCACCATATCTCCCAACTCCCTTTACTCCCCCGTTCTCCTTCTCACTTCCTCATTTCTCACTCATGCGTTCATGCTACTCAGGAGCGGATTTCAGTTACCATGCCCTCCATTAAATAAGTCTACTACGCCCAAGTTGCCTTCAATTTATAGTAACCAAACTCTATCTCTGACGATGGTTGATATTACATTTACACTTTTACATCAGGATCCTTCTATAGTTAAATTCTCAGCTCAGGATTGCCATTGTTCAGAAGCTGTCATATCCAACAATACGAAGACAGCATAAATAACACTAACATCTTTTTTGTGTGATAATTATGATACTTTTGGAGCTAATTTCCTCAAAATATTTTCTGGTACCCCCGTAGGTGATATTTTTTAATGGTGCTTTCAATAGATAATGTGCTTACGTCTCATTTGGGCACACTTAACTATATGCGTGCTCAGGTCAAGGCCAGCAATATTTCTTTTGAACCCTTACAGTCATTGTTTCATTCAGACTGGGTTGATAGAGATGTTATCACTTTGGATAAATTCCTGTAACAAAACAAATGTGTTTTGCTACATGTAATGTTGATTTAGCAGGTGATGTAAAGCCTCGGTGGGACTTTCTTGGATTTATTCTCAGGTACGAAGATAATGTACAATCAGAGATAAAGGAAGAGGGTCTCCCTACCTCTACTAACTAGGTCCATGACCTAGACGGTCCTCCTGGTAGCTACTTGATCTAGGCAGTTCTAGTGCTGGGCCTTGACCTCGGCAATCCCATTTCTGACGGCGCAGCAGTCGGTAATAAAGGCAAGTGGTAGGTTTGTGGGTTGCCGTAGGTGAGATGTGTTACTCATGAAATATAGTTATGGGAGTTAGTTCAATTATATATGGGTTAGTTGTATGGTTGGTGGGCGTGGCTAGATATGGTGTATATATATTAAGTTACGGTAATGTAATTGGGGTAGGTATGAGAAAGGGTTCAATGGGTCTGTCTGGTGACATTTGGCATCTCGTGTGGTGACACTGCAGGGGCGTCCTATTGTTATCTTACGTTGCGTTTAGTTAGGTGTTTTGAGATTGGGAAATGAGTGAAGTCTGTAAGATTGGAGGTCTTGCCAAGGACGAGTACCATATTGCATGTGTGTGGATCACGTCCGTGGTTGGTGATGGTTAGTGATGGTTACATTCCACCTTATTTTAAAGTTTCTTTTTATACACTATTACTGGCGCATTTTATGTGAAGAGCAGCATCTTCTCTCAGCTATAACATGGATGAGTTTCTATTGTCTTTTGCAACAAGGCTTTTAAGTAAACTCAATAAAGTGCCTTATTGCTCTTTGTGTATTACCAATGCCCAATAACATATCAATATTCCTAGTTCTCCTCCACCCCCTCAGTTATTAAAACCTACCCATAGCACTCCTTCATCTACAATAACATCATCTGTATTTATATGTACCTATTGTAACAAGTCAGATCACTCAAGTGCTTTTTGCTCTCGACGTAAGCGTCACGAACACAAGTCAAAGCAGTCCCTTGTACATAAGAATTTCTCTGATGCCTCTTCTAACATAACACATGACCTCTCTAGAGTAACGCTTCAAGATAAACTTAGTTATTGTCATATCCATTGCCAATGTAAGCATCGAACTGAACAATGTTCAAAGATTCTGAAACTTAAGGAGGAAAGCCCTTATCAACTTAGGCAAACTCAGCCTCATTTTCGCCAGCGCCCACATCACAAAAACCAAGGGATTGACTAGTGATATCCAGTATCAGATCATCCTTTTGGTGACTGATGAGTCTTCTAAATCTCTAACAGAGAACACACCTATGTCAGTCACGGTAGGTACTGGTGCAGAATGTATTCTTATAGGTAGAAGGGCATATTATACTCTCAGTGAACTACAATCTCCCTTTATCTACTATTTGTAAAGGATTGCATTCAGTAGAAGGTTCTCCCTTGCCTATTCTTCCGTCTGTTTGCATTCCCTTAAGATTTTCCTCCCATGCTACTGTTTTCCATGTTACTTTTGTTGTTGTTTCTGGAATTGCTCTAAAGTGTGATTGCCTCTTGGGTATTGACGCTCTTACAGCTAATGGCATAGATATATCTCCTAGTCGCTGTTTAGTGACTTTTCACAATTCTCCTATTCCTGCAACGGATAGGCCTGTTTCCATATGTAGCTCACCTTCTGTGCATGATCAGACCATATAGTTGTCTTCAAAAAGGTTCTAGTGATTTTGGCTCTCCTATTTTTTTTTTTTTTTTTTTTTTTTTTTTTTGCTGCTGTTGTTGTGGGCGAGCATTCGAGTCCCGGTGCGCATTTCAGGTGCTCTATTTGGTTCTTACGTTTTATCTTAGTCTGACTCTATTCGTGTTCGTCGTCTAGCATTGGAAGGAACTCTCTCCACTATTCGTGAGGGCCATGTTACCGTAGCTATGGTAACCAACGTCACTGGTTCTCTATTCCCTGTTGTTCTGTCTCTTGCTCATGATGACCCTCAGGCTGGTCACCCAGGTCATGACAAAATTCTGGTTATGGCTCGTAAGAAATATTATTGGCCTAGAATACCTCTGGATATTACCAATCGTGTAGCCTAGTGTAGTTCTTTTGCCCAGAACAAATATTCTACGCACACTGCTCCTATCCTAGAGTAACCTACTCCTTTTCGTCCTTTTCAGACAATGGCTATAGACCTTTTACAATTGCCTCGTAATACTCAAGGTTTTGTATATGTACTTGTGTGTGTATACCACTTTAGTTCCTTTGTAATATTGGGTCCTTCACGTAGCAAGTCTGCTCCGGTAGTTGCCCATGGTTTAGTTTCTCATGCATTTTTTTGTCCATACATTACTCCTTCAGTGCTCTTTTAGTGACAATGGGACTGGATTTAGGTATGAGGATTTAGCGAACATTTGTGAAAGTTACGACATCACTCAAACCTTTGTGACTGCTTTCCATTCTGCATCTAATGGCCTAGTAGAGTGGATGAATAGGAAAAATTTGGACATTCTCAGGCACGTTGCTAGTAGCCTCCATGAATCTTGGGATGATTGGCTTCCGCATGTCAGCGTTTGCATTAATAAAACAATTAATGTTTCCACAGGTAAGAGGCCTCATTATGCCATCTATAGAATTGAAAAAAACTCCCATATGATGTGTTAGTCCTACTCGTCACGTCTACAATTTTTATGTTTATAGTCAACTGATATGCCACACATTACATAGGATATATGATTCTGTGAGAGAAACACTCGATGATTCCAAGTCCAAAATGTTGAAACACCAACATAGCAAGGCTACGCCTTTTAACATAAGTATTGGTGATCATGTTTATAAAAGCATGCCTGACCGCTAATCTAAACTAAATTGTAGATTTACAGGTCCATTATTGGTGACTGAAAAGTTGTTTCCCAGTAAGTTCAGGAGCTTTAATTTTTCCCAGGGACTGAGTGAAGTATTGCACGTGGACAGGATTAAGATAACAAAAATGCCTATCCCTGCATTCGCCCGGCCTCCCCCAAGGCCCACTGTACAAACTATGCCTTATAATCTCAAGGGGTCCAATGCCTTAATATCTGTATGTGTTCATTGCTTATGTTGTTATTCATAATTTTCTTGATCTGTGTAATGTGTATATTTTGTTTGGCTATTAAGTGTTGTGTCCCGGACGTCTAGCAATTGTTATATGTTATCATTACTGGAAACTAGAAAGAAGTTGCAACCAGATTACAAGAGCACCAAGGGGCTGTTTGTAGGAGGTCATGAGTTTATATCTTAAGCATTGCATTCTATACTTAAAATATTAGTGCAAACAGACAAATATGCGCACACATATAGATGCTCACATACAACCAGTACATCTAAGTACTGGACATCTTCACAATCACTACACGTTTCTATAAGAAGCCTCCTTGATTACCATACCACTTACATTTCCGTAACTCTGTATATAGAATATTCACACATCATTCACTCTCATACTTACGAGTGTATATCATGATTAAATTGTATGTTATTTTAGTTTTGTAAATACCAAGTTATAATAAACATGGAATGTTAATAATTTCATTTATGGAAATCTCTATCATCTGAAGTTACGCGGTCAGTGTATATCATAAACTTGTTCGTCAGTTCTCATTTACCCATTATGCAGCGTGGGCCAACATTTGTTGTCTGTGTGCTATTCATTAAACTTGAAAATGTACCTTGAAATTTTCACCATCATTGTTACAAGGTTTCTCAAATAACTCTCCAACATATATACGTACATACATACATACGTACATACATACATACATATATATATATATATATATATATATATATATATATATATATATATATATATATATATATATATATATATATATATATATATATATCCTTTCCGGGGTGCCGCATCGACTTGGACGTTGGCCACTATAGACCTCTATTCCTATCTGCACATGGCTGTTCTTAACAAGATGGCATTTGTTATTTCTTTTCCTACAAACGCCCTTAATCCGTCTACATATTTCCTGCGTGGTCTACCTCTTGCCCTCTTTCCTTCTATTTTTTTCCTGTTAGGTACTATGTTCTAATTGTTGTTTTCTCATGACGTGTCCTACAAAGTGCAACAGTCTTTTCCTGAGAGTTGTTAATATTTCCCTCTGTGTCCCAATTTGCTTCAGTATTTTCTCGTTTGTTTTAAATTCTGTACATGAATTTTTCAGCATCCTTCTTCAAATCCACATTTCTACTACTTTAATCCTGTCCTGCATTTGTTTACTAATTGTCCAAGTTTCACATCCATATAATATTACTGACCAAGTGTAGCATTTTAAAATATTTTTCTTGTTCTCATGTTAATTCAATTGTTAGCTGCTAAGTGTTTAATTTGGTTAAAATTATTTTTCGTTATGGCTATCCTTCTCTTTATCTCTTCGTCGCTATTCCCTTCCCAAGTTAACATGCTTCCTAGGTAATCGAAATGGTCCACCTGTGTCAATATTCTACCTTCTACTTGAATTCTTACCTTAAGACATTCTTGCTTTTTCGTCATTACCATCACTTATATATATATATATATATATATATATATATATATATATATATATATATATATATATATATATATATATATGTATGTATATATATATATGTCAGCCTCAGGTCAACTAGGGTTGGGGCAGTGATGTTCTGTATTTTCTCATGTTCCCTTTCTTTGGTAAGAGGTTGCTACTTAAGATAGCCTCCTCCCTGCCACTTTGTACTACTGAAGAGGATTGCAGTTACCAATCGAAATATATAGTTCCGCTTACGCAACTTTTTCTTTCGTCCGACTGTGGTGTTAGTTGTGATATATATGTATATATATATATATATGTGTATATATACATATGTATATATATATATACATATATATATATTTATATATATATACATATATGTATATATATATATATATATATATATATATATATAGATATATAGATATATGTATATATATACTAGCCAAAGTACCCTCGCGTTGCTGCGAGTTCGTGAATACTCCCTAACCTAACCATACCACACATAACTTTAACCCTTAACCCTTGCTAAAATATTTTCAAATGAAATATAGCTTTAAACACGTATATTAGTGCGTGTGTGTGCGTGTGTGTGTGTGTGTGTGTGTGTGTGTGTGTGTGTGTGTGTGTGTGTGTGTGTGTGTGTGTGTGTGTGTGTGTGTGTGTGTGTGTGTGTGTGTGTGTGTGTGTGTTTACGTGTGTGTCTGTCTGTGTGTATGTTTGTGTGTGCACGTTTGTGTGTGTGTGCGTGTTTGTCTCTGTCTGTGTGTGTGTGTGTGTGCGTGTGTGAATGTGTGTGTTTTGTGTGTATCTGTGCGTGTGGTGTGTGTGTGTGTGTGTGTGTGTGTGTGTGTGTGTGTGTACGTTGCGTGTGTGTGGAGCGTGGGTGTGCTCTGTTTAT
>NC_134791.1:50338903-50341403 GCF_046742065.1 Oratosquilla oratoria
ATATATATTAATATCTGTATATATAACTATAGTATCTATCTATTCATATACTATGTATATACATATATATCTATATCTGTATGTATATCTATGTGTCTATATATATATATATCTCTAATGTATGTCTATGTATATATATAAATACATTAAAGGGTGAAACCTGGTAAGTCACACATTTGTCAATCACGTTAAAACCATCTGTTGGAGTAGAAAGCCACGATGGCGGACGGGGAGGGAATATCTATATATTTCGATTGCAAACTGCAATCCTCTTCAGTTCTACTGAAGAGGATTGCAGTTTGCAAACCCTTGCTAAAATATTTTCAAATGAAATATAGCTTTAAACACGTATATTAGTGCGTGTGTGTGGTGGTGTGTTTGTGTGTGTATGTGTTGGAGTGTGTGTGTGTGTTTTTGTGTGTGATCGAGTGTGTGTGTGTGTGTGTGTGTGTGAGTGTGTGAGTCGGTGTGTTGTGTTGTGTGGTGGTGTGCTGTGTGTGTGTATGTTGTGTGTGAGTGTGTGTGTGTGTGTGATGAGGGTGTTTGTGTGTGTGTGTGTGTGTGTGTGTACGTGGGCGTGTGTTGAGCGTGTGTATGTTTATATATAGAGTATATTTATAAGTATATATATTATCTATATATATCCTTAGATGATGTATATACATATATTATATTATATATGTATATATATATATGTATGTATATATATATGTCTATATATATATATATATATATATATAAGTATATATGTTTATATAAATCATATATATATAAATATCCCCTATTATATTATATATATATATTATATATATATATATACAGGTGAAATCATGTAATACCCCCAAATATTCTATCCATTTAAACAACATCGTTGGAGTAGAGGGGGGCCCAAAAAACAACCTACAGATGGAGACGGGGAATCTATATATTTTCCGATTGCCCTGCATTCCTGTTCAGTTTCTACTGAAGAGGATTGCAGTTTGCACCTCGCACTATATAAGGATTCCCCGTCGCCAGTCTTTTCTACACCATTGGTGGAATTTTAAAGTTGATATCTATATATATATATATAAATATATATATATATATCTATAAATATATAGAATTTATCTATATGTATATGAATTTGTGTGTGTGTGCGTTGTATATATATATTTATATATCTATCTAATATATATATATTTAAAGAGAGAGAGGGGAGAGAGCGCGAAGAGAGAGAGGAGAGAAAGAGAAATTGTATGTATGCATATGTTTATACATTTTTGTGTTAGTGTGTGTAAGATTACGTGTATACTTGTATGTAAATATGAAAAAGTGTAATGTGGGGTTGCAGGGCTGGAAAAATCGGACTGCTGTAGTATGGTTAGGTTAGGTTAGGTTAGGTTATTTTAGGTTAGGTTAGGTTAGGTTAGGTTAGGTTAGGTTAGGTTAGGTTAGGTTAGGTTAGGTTAGGTTAGGTTAGGTTAGGTTAGGTTAGGTTAGGTTAGGTTAGGTTAGGTTAGGTTAGGTTTGGTTAGGTTATATGCTGTAGTATAATGTTCCATGGAATATTTTGTGTGGGGTTGTGTCGTGTGTTTCGGTATGGTCATTGGCAAAAGGAGAGGTTAAGTTTCTTCTAATGATGTGTAATATGCTGAAGTATAGCGTAATGTTCCATGGGATACTTTGTGTTGGGTTGTGCAGTGTGATTCGGTGTGGTCATTGGCAAAAGGAGAGGTTAACTTTCTTCTAATGGTGTGTAATATGCTGTAGTATAGAGTAATGTTCCGTGGAATACTTTGTGTTGGGTTGTGCCGTGATTCGGTGTGGTCATTGTCAAAAGGAGAGGTTAACTTTCTTCTAATGATGTGTAATATGCTGTAGTATAGCGTAATGTTCCGTGGAATACTTTGTGTTGGGTTGTGCCGCGTGATTCGGTGTGGTCATTGGCAAAAGGAGAGGTTCACTTTTCGTTTACTGCTGTTGTCCACTGAGATTCGTCTAGAGTAATGTCCTCGTGAGGTATTATGTGGGGTTGTGTGCGTGTTCGGTGTGGGTTTGTCAAAAGGAGAGGTTAACTTTCTTCTAATGATGTGTAATATGCTGTAGTATAGAGTAATGTTCCGTGGAATACTTTGTGTTGGGTTGTGCCGCGTGATTCGGTGTGGTCATTGGCAAAAGGAGGAGGGAGCGGCTGCGTGAGGTGGTTACGATAGCTCGGGTTCATGGTGGGTGGGAGTGGGAGGGAGTAGGGGTGGGGCTGGCGGGCGTCAGCCCTGGGGTGTTTGGCCAAGGTATTAAACAGCTCCATTTTGCCCAATTAGTTCTCGAGCGCTGGACTTGTGTTTACTCTCGTTTTGATAAGTTGTGTTGCCGCAGGGGCTCCCTCCTCCTTCCTCACTCCTCCTCACCCCTCCTCCATGAGCTTCCCTTTTACTTTCATTTTCACTTCTCTTCTTCCTCTTCCTCTTCTCTCTTTTCCCTACCCTCCTCCGTCTCTACTTCTTTCTCTTCTCCTTCC
>NC_134791.1:50346403-50348903 GCF_046742065.1 Oratosquilla oratoria
GAAAAAAAAAAGTGGCACAAAGGCATGCTAACTTAAGAATTTTATGAACTAGGAGTAAATAACTGACCTAAAATGGGAGTTTCCATTGACGCTGGGGACAAAATATCTGAAATGAGCATCCTGAGTAAGGGAGTATTCGTGAAGTTAGGAGAAACGGTCTAATAGAATGTTAATTAAGTCTGCTAAGTGCTGTGAAATTTGGGAGTTTAGTACAACAAGCATTTCCATCTTATTAATTCTGGAGGCCATTTTGTCCATGGTAAGCTGGACGTTTGTTATGTCATCTTCAGTGGTAATGTAAAACAGGGACTTAGAAAGGGAATCCGTGAAATTCATGAGTCCTCTTTTATGTCTGAAGGAGGTATGGTGAGGTTCTGAGTTATGATTTGACATCATGTCATTCCGTTCAATTGTGAAGAGTTGAAGGAGTAGTGTGTTTAGTTTGTCGGAGATTGAGTAGAACATGCTGTCTCTTTATTCTGAGGAGTTAGTTTTGGCACTGGGATTTTTGAAGGTGGCGTTGAAGTGAGTTTATGCTGTATACATAAGTTTACGTATTGACTCTAGATCTGAGTGTAGTTTCGTGATGTCGAACTCAGTTCTTACTGTGATAGTGTCTCGAATGACCATTATCTGTCCTGCAGGAGCGACGATTGCTCCTGGAATTATCCTCGACAGGTTAATTATCACCAGAGAAGACTGCGGCGAGGTATACAAGGATGCGAAGTAGGAGTGTCCTGGAAGTGTGAGAGTGTGGTTAAGTAGTTTATTTCCGGGTGTGTTTTCGTTTAATTATTTCTTATTGTGAGTATACTGGAGTATGATTTTACATAGTGAACACGATCCAGAAGGAGTTGAAGAGAGAGTTTATATAGTTGGGGAAGTATTTGATGAATAGGGATCGTGATCACTTTCCACTTAGGTGACCATGACGTCCTGCCCTCTAAGAGGGGGAGGGGGGAACCTGGATGGATTGTTATAGACAGTTACCTTTTAGAGCGTAGTGATATGTGAAAGGTAGGGGCTGAGATTTCGTGGTTGTGGGTGGGTTGTTTAGGGTGGAGGCTGGGGCTCGGTTTGGTAGGAAACCGTGTCTGTCTTGGATGAACTTTACGTAGAATGTTGATTTGATTGGTTCCAGTTTTTCTACATGTGCTGCAATGAGGGTGTCGTCTTACGGGTCTATAAGGTGGAACTTGTTGTTGCTTAGCGTTTCTGCTACTACAAGGGGAGAAAAGGACTTTGGTTTCAATACATTGATCTTCCGTAGGATCAGGGGGAGGGGTGTAGTGTACGTATGGCCCCTGGCGGGTACGTATGTATGTGTGTATAAGATGTGGATGTATGTACATAGTTTTCTCAGGGCCCTCCCAATTGCCCTATTCCATGGCAACCTGTTTCCTAACCTGTGGCGTGTCACGAGTTCATCCATTGGTCGTTAGCTGTTGGTCGTAACCGCTTGTTTGTTTGTGTCGGTTTTCGAAACGTTGTGGCCAGCCGAGTGTAAATAAAAGAGTAGGAGTAAAGCAGCCAAAAGCTTGTCTTTTTTTTAAACCTTTGCTTCTATAATTGATGTTGATAATAAAAGAAGAGCTTTCGAGGAAGTGGAGGAAGTGGCGAACGTCGTGGTGGATGACGAGGAGCACTCTGTCAATGGTTCGGTAGTTGTGCCCGGCCATGGGGAGTTTCCTGCTGAAGAGTTGAGATATCCCAGAAATGTGACGGACTTTCTCTCGAAGGTGCATTTATCGAGACGGTCAATAAGGTCGTTGTACTGTGGATGCTGAAGGATAATCAGCAGATGTTCGAGATGCTATTCAGATGATCTGGAAAACACCAAGATATCATCAAAAGTTGAGGTTGCGAAGGTCCATTGGACACTGAAAGGTTGCGCCTGAGTTCTACAAGCCGAAGCAAGAGTAATTAAAGGTATACGTTCCAAAGAGGATGGTGGTGGAGGTCTTTGGGGTGATCTATAGACGTACCATACGAAAACCGACTAAAACATTTGAATCCGTTTTCCCTAAAAAGGCGTAGAATTAGAGGTGACTCGATACAGGTCTTTAAGATTCTAAAGGGAATTGACAATATCAAAAGTAACCAAATGTTTACACTGAATGAGAATCCGACAAGAAATAATGGTCCCAAACTGTTAGGAAATAAATTTAATTTAGAAGTGGGTAGAAACAACTTTGCCAACCGTGTAGATAATGAATGGAATGAACTTCCTGCAGAGGCAGTGTAATGTAGTTCAGTTCGAAGTTTTAAGATTCGTTTAGATAAACATCTAAAGATGCTGTAATGCCTGTCATTTATTCTATATTATTTTGTTTGTTTGTTTCTATTTGTCTGTTTGTTTATTATTATTTGTTTTTATTTGTCTGTTTGTTTATTACTATTTGCTTGATTATCATTTATTATTATTTATCTGTCAATTCATTATTATTTACCTGTTTGCTTGATATTTTGATTTACCTATTCATTTATTTATTTACTTATT
>NC_134791.1:50356403-50358903 GCF_046742065.1 Oratosquilla oratoria
GCCTTACTTAAGCAGAGCAAATGTCCCACGGATTGGAAGACAGGCTTCATTACTTCCATCTCCAAATCTTCCAATCCCCAATCCTTTAGTGATCTCAGACCCATTACTATCACTCCCATTCCTATTCTTATCTGTGAGGACTTTATCTTTAAGTGGGCATACTCCAAAGTCAGCAAATTCATTGATATCCAAAAGTTTGGGAACGTGAAAACATCCTCCACCACTCACTATTATATTATCTTCCTTCACTCTACCTATTAAAATCTCAAGCAGAGCAAGACTTCACTTGCAGTGGTGTTCATTGACTTCAAGAAAGCCTTCGACCTTGTTGATCACACCACTATCATCACCAAAGCCACCTTAGTCTTCCTACTTCCTTGGTGGCTTGGCTATCTGACTTCCTGACGAAACTTTGTCAAGCTCTCAGATATCAGGGACACGTCCCTGCAGTCTAGCACCTGTCCTGTGGGGTATCACAGGGAACAAGAATGGAGCCACTGTGGTTCCTAATACTCATCAACGATGCCCTAGGAGGCACACCGCACAGGCGGAAATATGTTGATGACTGCACGGTGGGGATCCCTGTGTCCAACACTGACCTGGACTACAACCAACTGCAGGATACGCTAGACAAGCAACACACATGGATAGTGCACAACAGAATCTCCATCAATCACAAGAAAACTGTGGTAATGCACTTCCACTCCTCCAATGAAGTTCTCTCCCCTCCCCTTCTGACAATTGACGGCCAACCCCTACAAAGGGTCCAGTCAACTAAGCTGCTGGGAATTACCATCGACAATAAGTTGACTTGGAAGAAGAACACCGCCAACACCGTCAGGGCAGCCTCCTACAAGTTGTATATGCTGCGTCGCCTGAGTTCATTAGGAGCATAGGCTGAATATCTCAAGACAATCTATACTTCCTTCATTTTACCCAAGTTGATGCCCGCGTCGCCTTCCCGAGCCTCCTCACCCACAATTACGCAGCAACGACAGCTGGACAAAGTGCAGAAAAGAGCCTGTAGCACAATTCTTGGTGACGAATACACCACCTATCCTCACGCTTTCACCACACTCCGACTTTTAACCCTTGCTAACCGCTATCCTTAGTGCTTGAGATCATTTGCGGTCACCCTAGTTAAACATACTCGGCACTGGAACCTGTTATCTCCACAGGTACAACAACCACGTCTGCAGGTGCGGCACCACAATACCATCAAGCTGATCAGAGAATGCACCGACCGGTATAAGGAGAGCCTCATACTGACATTGGTGGACTTAATCAACAACAAAAAATAACAATGTTGTACAGCACAGCTATTTCTTGGCACTCTAGTTTTGTTTTTTAATGCTTGTATCAACATCTTTTCACTGTCATAGTTTTATAATGTTATAATATTGTAGGATATATATTCTATTATTATTATCATTACACACACATGTGTATGTATATATATATATATATACATATATATATATATATATATATATACATTCATATATATATATACATTTACGTATATATGCGTTATATATATATATATATACATACACATGTGTGTGTAATAATAATAATAATAGAATATATATCCTACAATATACATATATATATATATATGTATATATATTATACATATATATATTGAGACATTCTGACAGGCTTCATCCGGACTCTATCCGGGATCCATCCGGGCTCCATAATACAGTAGATGCACTTAGGAACAAGTGGCAATCCTTTGATGAATGCAGATAACTAAAAGAAAATAAAGTTCAAGTAGCAGACAGGATGCCCAAAAACTATGTGGTAACATCCTAAAAAATCATCTGGCGCGCTCGGAGAATACTGTTTCTGGGCCCAATTTGTACAAAAATAAAATAAGATAAAAAAGTCATTTGTATGATATAGCCACCTAGCTGCAAAAGGGGAGAAAAGGGGAAAGAAAACACAAATACACGATGTCATGAAACTCGCTAGCCAGAGATATCGAATTTTCAAAGTTTAAAGTAGCGTTCTGGATTTTAAATGCACAAAAATGAAACGTTCATAATATTGTTTTGCTGCCACTATTATGTATTAGGGCAGCTAATAAACCACTGACTGCGAGTAAATTAGTAAATTGTAAAGCACTACATAACAATATGTGTGCTCACTCTGGAGACGAAACCAAGACTGGCGTCACTTGGGGACGCCAAGATTTCTGCGAAAACATACATGAATCGCATGGTTCGATTACAAAAAAATACACACGAATTTGCAATCAGATATTACAATAACGAGTAAAATATAATTATATAAAATGTGACAAACATACATGAGAGAAAAAAATATACGGTCCTATACACGGACACCATAACAACTAATCACTGAAAAGGTAACAAAAGCCACTGAAAAGGTAGCGAAACACTGGCTGATGCGGAGACAATTTGCGTAGATATAATCCGTTCAATAATTCTTCTCCAACCGGGCTCCAAATTAAAGCAAACACACGCAGGAACAA
>NC_134791.1:50378903-50386403 GCF_046742065.1 Oratosquilla oratoria
GTGTGTGTGTGTGTGTGTGTGTGTGTGTGTGTGTGTTCACCTCGGATCTGCTGCAGCCTCTTTTCGAGACAGCCAGACACCACCCTACGGCAGTGAGCTCAGAGCTCGTTATTAGCAGATCTCTGGGTAGGTCTGAGACCACTCACACTCCACACACCGGGAATACATGGTCACAACTCCTTGACTAACGTCCCGTACCTACTCGCTGCTAGGTGAACAGGGGCTACACGTGAAAGGAGACAAACCCAACTTGTCTCCGCCCGACCGGCTTGTGAGGCCAGTGTGTGTGTGTGTGTGTGTGTGTGTGTGTGTGTGTGTGTGTGTGTGTGTGTATGTTTGTGTGTGTGTAGATTTTCACTTCCTGTTTCAATTGGTCTAAAACCTTGCTGATTATAACATTGACTACAAATTCCGTATCGATAAATATATGAATAAGTCTATTGAAAAATCTACCCGCAGTGATGGTCCTACAGAATTCCTTCTAATTGTTATATTTAATTTCAATTTGCCTTTGGTGTTGGCGTTTTCTTTCACATTACAGTTCCTTACACAATACTATCTATCCATTGCTTTAAGGTTAGCTCTGTGTTGTTGTTTTTTATGTCTGGAGGTTTTCATCTTGGTTTTGGGTGAATTAAAAAAATTAGCATTGCTCTACAATCCTGTGCTCTACGTCCTACTTTCTGGTGATACAAACAGAAAAGTGGGTTTCTGCAATGATAATTATCATGACCCTCATATATGCAGTTCCTACAAATAGTCTCATAATAACACTCTCGAGCTTTATGACCTAATTATTACAATCATAGCATTCAATTCTAGCATTCTTTAAAGTGCTTTTAAATCTATGTTTAGATCCCGGTTTCTGTAGTCACTCCTAGAGTTCCTAGCTCCTATTATCATGACCTATGGGCTAATTACTTTACTTTCACTATAACCTTGAAGAAGGTAACCTATCTCCCCTAAGTTCATTGTTTCTTTAAGATACTTTTATAGCTTTTCTGCAGTCATCCCATCACAATTATGTACAATTAGGGCAAATGCTATTAACTTAATAACCTAAGAAACTTTTAACTTATCATTAGATCTATCTCTCCAATCTGAATTCTTCAACATAGAAATCATGTCCTTAGACCATATGTCCAATTTTGCTAAATACTCTGTTTATTTAATTTGTTTTTGTTTTCTTTATCACTGTAACTAAAGACCTGATAGGATTTTGATTACAATTTGACTTAAAATGCCTTATAAAAGCCTTCTCATAATCTTGGTATTTGATTATATCTTCCATTTGCCGAAAATTTATTATAAGCCTTTCATAATCTACGTTTTCTTTTCAATTTTCTTTTTGTCGTCTGATTTTTATTTTATTTTATTTTGCTAGTATTGTAAATTCTTCCTTAGGTGGATAATTCAAAGACCACGAGACCTCTTAAAAAACTCTATAAGTCTAAATTACACCAGACCTTCCCGGTCTGCTTTCCATTTAAAGACTGACAGCTCTTCTCTTGGTTAGATACATCTGAAAAACTGACATCAGTATTTTGGACAGTCCACAGGTTATAGATAGTTCACATTTTATTCTGGTGATACAAGTTTTGGATATTATTTTATTTTACAATAATTGTCATAATTAGAATGCACAGTTATTTCTGGTTATCTATATATTATGGTTATTAATCTAAATGACATAATATATTGTGTATGAGTAATAGATGTTCTTAGGAATCAGGGGTATTTCACGTTTTGGTCACGTGAAGGAAGAGGTTAGTGGTGTGTGTGCATGTGTGTTCGTATGTATGTTGCGGTGTAGCTTTCCATAGGTGTTGTAATATGTAGGATTATGGTTACAGTATTAGTGCATCAATTAAAATTAAAAACCTATTATCCCCCTCTTTATTTTGTTCCCCCGAAAACTTTGTTATGTTAGTCTGCGAGGTAATAGCCTCGTGACGGAGAACTTTCGTGGCCATACCTTCAGTTGTTCATATGGATTTGAATCGAGTATTTCCCTTGAAGTCGAAGTCGTCCTCACACGTACGAGGCGTCCTCACACGTATATGAGTCTTGTTTACTTGCTCGTCCTCTTAGTCATCCTCTCGTTCACTAGTTCGTCCTCGTAGTAGTCTCTCGCACCAGCGTGCACTGCGTCATTTGCGTGCACTGCGTGATTGCGTACACTGCGTACTTGAGTGCACTGTGTGCTTGCGTGTACTGCGTGGTTGTATGCATTGCTTGGTTCTGTATTGTTGTTTGTAGTTCTCTTAACAGTCGTATTCGTATCTTGCACTAATTCTATGTATCACCTGTCTCTTTAGTACCGTTGAGTTTCGTCCCTAGCTGCCTCCACTTTCAACCTCCTTTCTCCTTTCTCCCACCTTTCTCCACTGTCATTCGTTACGTATGATTAGTCACTAACAATTTTAGTCGGTGGGCTCTGTTGCTTCAAATCATCCATTTAGTTAGTTCCGCTTAGACATAATCTCTTCATAGATATTTTAGTCTTAGTTTCACTTAGTATTGGTTCTTTACAATGTTAAGCTTCTACTTCTCACTTCACTGTATTTGTCCGTATAGGAAAATTAAATATAAAATTTCCTTTCTGTTTATTTCTTGAATTAATTCTTATACAAGGTGCTTCTCTGAAGTACACTCAACAATTTCCACGAGAACACGTATGTTAAGCCCTAGGTGAGCTTTGCATGGACGTAGTGATTTCTTTAATCTAATGATCTCTAACATTATATTTAAGATCCTCCCCAAAGGGCATGGTCTTACAATCATGAACCAATTGAACTTTCTCCCATTCTCCAAACAGATTCGTCGGTACAAGGCTATATGCAATATTGTTTACTTAAGCAATCTCGAATCTCTGCATATCTCACTTAGGTTACAAAATTCTACGTCATGAATGGAAACGGGCCATTGTTTATCAGCATAATGCGGAGAGCGAACTTATGCAACTTACTCGCCTTCGGCTGTGTTTATAAATACATAACCCATACAAATGTAACCCTAGCTATCTACTCCTGTTTCTACCAACTTATTCACTAGCCTTTTACAGTGTGTGTGTGTGTGTGTGTGTGTGTGTGTGTGTGTGTGTGTGTGTGTGTGTGTGTGTGTGTGTGTGTGTGTGTGTGTGTGTGTGTGTGAATGTGTGTGTGTATGTGTGTGTGTGTGTGTGTGTGTGTGTGTGTGTGTGTGTGTGTGTGTGTGTGTGTGTGTGTGTGTGTGTGTGTGTGTGTGTGTGTGTGTGTGTGTGTGTGTGTGTGTGTGTGTGTGTGTGTGTGTGTGTGTGTGTGTGTGTGTGTGTGTGTGTGTGTGTGTGTGTGTGTGTGTGTGTGTGTGTGTGTGTGTGTGTGTGTGTGTGTGCGTGTGTGTGTGTGTGTAAACTACGGTTTCTGTGAGTTTTTATGCCTGCGTACGCGTGCCCAGGCGAGTAGCTGTTTGAGTTTGCACGTGCTCATGTGCTGGTGAATCCCATTTCAGGTCCATATGCGCACTGTACACAAACAAGTGTATGAAAACGCAAAGTTTTATATTCTTTTTCAAACAATGTGTTACCATAGCGTCAAGCAAGTCACCTTTTAGGCCTGCATTGTTTAACATCATATACACACATTAAATAATGCAGTTTTCTCTCTCTTGCTAAGTAGCGATCTGGAAAAAAAAACTAATGGCGCGTCATCTTTGTTGATATCTTTGACGCCGTCCTGGCCATCATCGTTGTCGTTTTCGGTATTGACGTCGTCCTCGTTGTGTCCATCGTTTTCATTATGATGACTATCAACATCGTCGTCATCATCATTATCGACATCATCGTCATCGTTGTTGTCGTCATCATCATCGTCGTCATCATCGTCATAGTAGTCATCATCGTCATCGTCGTAGTCGTCGTCAGCATCGTCATCGTCGTCGTCGTCATTGTCAGAGTTATCGTCGTCATCGTTGTCATCGTCGTCATCACTGTCATCGTTGTTATCGTCGTCATCGTCGTCACCGTTGTCAGCCAGGTGCTGTCTTGGCATCGTTTTTGAGACCAGGAACGGCTGACACGAGTCGTTGCGGAATACCGCAGTATTGCATGGTGTATATAGGTCATGCCACCGTCATTTTTTCGTCTCGAAACCCAATATTATTCATCTTATATATAAAGTGCTATCATAAACCTGCCACAGCAGTTCTTCACCAGTAACTTCAACATTATCCTGCCAATCTCAATAAACCCTTTCATTATCGGCATTTAAGGGCGCTTTTGATAAAGCTAATTTGTTCATACGGCACTATACTCATACCACTCTCACTCAGTATCCAAAGTACTTATGGAGACGAACATGGAGAGAGAGAGAGAGAGAGAGAGAGAGAGAGAGAGAGAGAGAGAGAGAGAGAGAGAGAGAGAGAGAGAGAGAGAGAGAGAGAGAGAGAGAGAGAGAGAGAGAGAGAGAGAGAGAGAGAGAGAGAGAGAGAGAGAGAGAGAGAGAGAGAGAGAGAGAGAGAGAGAGAGAGAGAGAGAGAGAGAGAGAGAGAGAGAGAGAGAGATGGAGAGAGAGAGAAAGAGAGAGGGGGAAGGGAGAGGAAGAGAGAGGGGGCAAAGCAAATCTGCCCAATATTGAATAAGCAAACAAACAACGCGAGCGTCAGGGAGTTGGATGGGAAGCGGAGGGTGAGGGGAAGTAGAAGGAGGAGAAATGGGGGGCTTCCTTTTGAATAGAAGAGAGATGGTTGGGAGGGATGAGAGGGGAAGGCAGTGATAGTGGGTAGTAGTGGTGGTGGAGGAGGATAGGGAGGCAAAGGTGGAGGAGAAGAAGAAAATGCGAAGGAGGGTAAGGCTAGCGAGAGACAGGTTTGGCCCTAAAGATTTGTTCGGCGTTAGCTGCTGATGTGCTAGTGGACCAGCTACTGCGCCGCTGGTTGTCTTGTTCTTATGGTGATGCTGTTTCTGCTGTTCAATGGTGTGTCTAGGTAAGCACGGTTAGTGAAGGCGTCCACCTCAATTTCCATTTCGTGTGTGTGTGATCTTACGGGTCTCGGTTCGAATCCGGGAACGACAGTCGGGATTGTATATATATATATATATATATATATATATATGTATATATATATATGTATATGCATATTATATATATATATATATGTATATATATATATATATGTATATATATATGTTGAGACATTCTGACAGGTTGACGTAAGTGGAGTAGGAAACGCAGGAGTCTTAGTCTTGTGTTTACTCCTTGAATAAACTCAAGACTATGACTCCTGCGTTTCTTACTCCGCTTACGTATATATATATATATATATATATATATATATATAATCCCGACTGTCGTCCCCGGATTCGAACCGAGACTCGTGAGACCACGGAACCATCATTCTGCCAACTGAACTAGCAGGCCTAATTTCAGCCAAGACTCGTGAGATTACGAAGCCATCGCTCTGCCAACTGAGCTAGCGGCCTAGTTCGAACCAAGATTCGTGAGATCACAGAGCCATCGTTCTGCCAACTGAGCTAGCGGGCTTAATTCGAACCGAGACTCATGGGATCACGGAGCCATCGTTAGTTCAGTTTTAGAGCGATGGCTCAGTGATCTCACGAGTCTCGGCTCGAATAGGCCCGCTAGCTCAGTTGGCAGAGCGATGGCTCCATGATCTCACGAGTCTCGGTTCGAATCCGCGGTCAACAGTCGGAATTATTTGATCTACATCACCGTCCCTGTTGACTCTATCCATATGTATCTATACATACATATATATATATATATATATATATATATATATATATTTATAGATGTGTGTGTGTGTGTTGTGTGTGTGTGTGTGTGTGTGTGTGTGTGTGTGTGTGTGTGTGTGTGTGTGTGTGTGTGTGTGTGTGTGTGTGTGTGTGTGTGTGTGTGTGTGTGTGTGTTTAACTATGCCCCACAGAATCAAGTTAGAAATAAACCCATCCCGGGAAAAAAAATGTAAGACATCAGCAGAATTCTACTGTTTATGTGAATATTCAGGAGAAATCACATGTGAAGTGTTATAGGTGTGAAGAAATGGGCCATGTCAAATATCAATGTAGAGAGGTATCTAAATCTGCTGGTTTAACTGTTGCATGGGGGGAACTAAAGGAGAATTTAGGTGTGGAAGACTCTAAGTTGAAGGTATTGGAATAGAGTATTTGAAGTTTCGAACCATTCATTACTGAGGGAACAATTTGTTGACCCGGTGGATCCAAGAAACAAATTAAGATCTTAAGGGACACTGGAGCTAACCAAAGTCTAGTCCTCAGAGAAACACTGGAGTGGACTGATAGCTCTTATACAAGTGAGGAGGCTAAAGTAAGAAATTTGGGTGCTAGATTAAATATTCCATTGCACCCCGTGGGTATTGATACTGGTTATGTTAGTGGCAATCATCATATATTGTTGCACCAGAACCGTGTTCATATAAGGGCAGTTTCATTTGCTTCCCTAAGGTCTTGGTCGGAGCAATGGGGACTCAATGGACATTCCCGGAGGACGTGGATCATCGTCTGTGCCTCGCCACAGGGACATTGGGGGCTATTGGTGTATCCCCACTTGTGTTGATTTTCTCTCGTTTTGTCCACCTTGGCTCTTCCTCTGTTTATGGTAACCCAGTCCTTCCTGGTTAGGTTTGCTCCTGGGGGTAATGTGAAAGTGAGAGTTAATGAGGAACTTCCCATAAATTGTATACATATGTTGTTGCAAAACAATTTAGCAGGAGACAAAGTGGTCCCAGAACAAAACAATGGTTTCTATCCCCCTTGAAAGTATGATAAGTAAGGATATGGGTGTACAGTGGTCCCCAGATTCCGGCAAATTGCACTCTATAAAGGATGTCTTAAATGCAGAACTTCGGAAGGATATCCACAATGACTGTGAAAGTGGAGGAAATGTTCCAGCCGTAGAGGACCAGGAGTCTGTAAGCGGAGGTGGAGTGAATGTAGTCAAATAGAGTAGTATAGAAGCTACAGGTGACGCAAGTGTCCGAATAATTTATCCAGCTTGTGTAGTAACCAGAGCTTAGACCAAAGGTATGGAGACTTATGATGAGGACATGGACCTAAGAGGAAGGAACCCAGGCAAATGAAGAATGAAAATATAGAAATGAGGTCGGAAATAGTCCTTGACATCAATGTTAACAAAAGAGAACTTGTTGACGACTAATGTAGCGATTCCACCTTGAAGGAATGTTTTGGAGAGACAGGTGTGAGTAGGTGTACTCTATACATTGATGACATATTGGTGTATTCTGAGAATTGGGAGGACTATGTTAACCAAATAGCGAAAGTATTTAAGAGGTTGAATAATGCCAACTTAACCATAAATCTAGTTAAGAGTGATTTTGCCAAAGCTCAAATTGAATATTTAGGTTATGTAGTAGGTCAAGGTAAGGTGCAACCTATTGATATTAAGGTGAAAATTACCAAATAAATGTCCTGTGCATAACAACCACTAGAAGTTGTTGAGATATTCAGATATGAATGTATATTAC
>NC_134791.1:50398903-50411403 GCF_046742065.1 Oratosquilla oratoria
AACGAACAAGTAAATAAATAAATATATATATAGATAAATAAATAAATAAATAATACATACAAGGCTTTTTCCCTCTTTCAAGGGAGGTAGCCAAAAAGGGAAAGGCATAAAAACACTCCCTTTTTTCCTAAATACACTCCACACCCCTCCCACCCCTCCATCTGAGCACCTCCTGGATGACGGGTCATCCCTGCACCCTGACCACCGCCCTGGGTCAGAAGCAGTGCCGCAAGACACAGCACATCCACAACAAGGCCGCTTCATTAATCGGCGACCCCCCCCTCTCCATCCCCCCTTGCATATAAGGAGAGGACGGGGAGAAATCCCTTCGGGCTGCATCAAAATTTACTCACACATACTACCACTTCCTCCTCATGCAATCACAACATCATCCATATACAACCATTCTCCACTCACCTCTGTCTTCCGTCCTCTCCCTTCCTTCCTCAACAGACATTCCCCTCTTCCCCAAAGCCCCCTTCACCCCATCCATCCACCTCATCCTAGGACGTCCCCTCATGTTCACTCCATCCACATCTGCCTTCCATACCTCTTTTACTAGTTTTTCTTCACTCATTCTTTCCACGTGTCCAAACCATCCTAATATTCTTTCATCAACCCTATCTCCCAAATCCTTTTTCACCCCTGTTCTCCTCCTCACCTCCTCATTTCTCACCCTATCCAGCCTAGTAACCCCCATCATACTTCTCAGACACCTCATCTCAAACACATTCAAACCCCTTCTCTCTTCTTCTCTTATGTTCCACGTTTCTGCCCCATACAGTGCTGTTGGCACAATCACTCCTTCATACAGTCTCCTCTTCGCATCCATTCCTAAATGTCTATTCCTCAATACACTCTTTAATCCACCAAGGCATTTACTCGCTTCTCTCAATCTACATTCTACCTCCACCTTCACTCCACCTTTTCCTGCTACACATGCACCCAAGTATCTAAAAACTATCCACTTCCTCCAGTCGCTCTTCCTTAATGTTCACTTCCAGTCTACTGCCACTTTCACCCCTTGTACATCTCATCACCTTACATTTACCCACATTTATCTTTAGCTTTCTTCTATCACATACTCTCCCAAACTCTGCCACCAGCTTCCTCAATCCCTCCTCTGACCCTGCCACAAGCGCAGTGTCGTCCGCAAACAACAGCTGGCTCACCTCCCACTTTTCTCCATTTTCTTTAACCATCTCCAATCCCTGACCCACTACCCTAGCATTCACCTCTCGCACCACCCCATCCATGTATAAGTTGAACAGCCAGGGCGACATAATGCATCCTTGACGAAGTCCCACCTTTACTTCAAACCACTCACTCTCTCCATTTCTAATCCTGACACAAGCTCTACTACTCTCATAAAAACTCTTGACAGCTCCCAAAAGCTTTTCTCCTATCCCATAAATCTGCATAACCTCCCACAGTGCCTTTCTGTCTACCCTATCATAAGCCTTTTCCAGATCCATAAAAGCCCAAAAAACATCCTTCCCCTTTCCTATAGCTTTCTCACATAAAATAAATAAATAAATAAATGAGTAAAAAAAATGAATGAATAAATAAATAAATAAATAAATAAATAAATAAATAAATGAATAAATGAATAAATGAATAAATGAATAAATGAATAAATGAATAAATGAATAAATGAATAAATGAATAAATGAATAAATGAATAAATGAATAAATGAATAAATGAATAAATGAATAAATGAATAAATGAATAAATGAATAAATGAATAAATGAATAAATGAATAAATGAATAAATGAATAAATGAATAAATGAATAAATAAATATATATATAGATAAATAAATAAATAAACAAAAAAAGACTAAAGAAGGGAAAAAAGAAAGAAAAAATTTGCTACCGTAATTGTAAGGGAGACCGGTCTATAGTTTGTAGGGTCTTCTTTTTTTTCCCTTATATATTGGTACTCTATCTGCTCTTTTCTAATCTTCTAGAACTTTTCCTTCCTTCAATGAACTGCTTTTTAGACTATGTATTTTGTCTGTTAGTTTGTCCCTGGATCATCTTCAAATCCAGTTTGCCATTTCACCTAGTCCATGCGATTTTCTAACATCGAGCTACTCAAGTGATCCATTATTTCATTCCTTGTTACTTTTATCTCTTTCATAGGGGGGACTTTCCCCTCCCATTCGACATCTCTAAATTGTATGTTCTTCCTCGTAAACACTGATTTAAAATGCTTGTTCATAATTTCTGCCATTCCTATTTCCTCTGTGTATTATGTTCCTCCTTGTCGTAGTGTCACTAATTCTTGTTTGTTTTTCAGTTTGTTCTTTACAAATATATGAACTATTTTTGGTTGATTTTTACATTTTTCTATGACATCCTTTTTGTATTTTCTCTTTTCTTCTCTGCGCACTTGTACATATTTATTTCTATAACTAGTATATATTTTCCTTTTTTTTTTGTCTCTCCTCCATTCTATCCAAGTTTTATCCCTTTTATCTTTTAACTCGCCATATCTTTTGTTGTACCAACATTTTGCATATTCTTTTCCTTGTTTTTGTCTTGCAACATACTTTTCCACTCTTATAATTTTTTTCTCCAAATTTTCCATTTCTCTTCTACTGTTGTTTCCTCTTTGTATATATTTTCCCAGTCTGCTTAAAACAACAACAACTCATTTTATATATATTTTTTCATACATCAATCTTCGTTTTTCCACATGTATTTTTCTTCATCTAGTTCCAGTTCAACTAATATATGGTCACTTTTACTTTGTGGTGTCTTATATTCAATCTTGCCCATTATATCAGGTTCTGATGTGATTATTAAGTCTAGTCTCTAGTCTCTAGTCTGGCTCTTCCTCGTTTCTATACCTGGTATTCTCTTGTATCCATTGTGTCATTGTATGTTCTATAATCATATCAGGTAGTACCTTTCCCCAAAGGTTGTCTCCACCCTTCTCTCTCATCTATTACCAGCAGATTTCTTTACAATTAAAGTCACCCATTATAACTATTCTTCCTCCATCTTCCATCACCTTGTATAGTGTTATCTTTGTGTCTTCTAACATATTCTTGTGTTTTCTCTCTTCCCACGGAGCCGTTTTAGGAGGCACATAACTTACCACAAACTTCCTGCTCTTCTTGTCCCTGTCCTCTTTTTTCATCATAATCATTTCCACTTTATTCTTTCCATATGTAACATTCCTCACATTTATATCCTTCTTAGTCAGGAACATAACTCCACATCCTCGTTTTACTTCTCTGTTTCTAATCCAATAATTACATATACCATGTCCTACACTGTTGGGTGGTAATGAACCTTTCAATTTTGTCTCCATAATTCCCATTATGTCAGGTTCCTTTTCCATCAGGTAATCATTCAGTTCATTCTAGCCTGTTATTAATCCATCTATATTTGTGAAGGACACTTAATTTTCCGTTACCTCCATCCTGTTTTCTGTTTCTCTTCTGTTTTTCTCTGCTATAAGCCATTTCCTCACTTTGATATCCACTACTTTCCAATAGAATTTCTCTTTGGCTGACTCGTTTCTGTTCTCATTATTTTCCTTAGCTTCGATTCTTTTTGTTTTCTCTTCCTCTCTTCCCTCTTTATTCACCTCTTTTTTTTTATCCAAACATATCAATACTGATCACTTTCTGCTAGTTTTCCTGTTTTTGATAAGACATTCTCTGCTGTCGTTTGTGACCTGAATTTAACCTTAATTGGTCTGGTCTTGTCCATACTGTAATTCCCTAGTCTATATATTTCTTAAATTTCTTACCCTATTTCATGTTCACTTTCTTAAAATATTTTTAGTACCTTGTTCACTCTTTCTTTCTGATCTCTTACTCGTGTAGTCCTATTTGGATTATGCTTCTCTTCCATTCCTAATATAATTATACTCTTCTTTTTACCTGCCAATTCACTTATTATATTCTCCTTGTCTCTCATCACTTTAATAAATGTGTCCTTAGTGTGTTCCTTCATCTGATGTTTCATTATATCTCTAATTTTTTTTTCTATCCTCCTAAACCTCTTTCCAACCACTTACCTCTTTTGCTATGGGCTCTTTATTCTCTTTATTATTCCTCTTTAACTCCTCATTTTCATACTTTACTTCTTTTAACTGTCTTTTTAACTCTTCTATTTCTTTATTTATGATTTGGTTCTCCTTCTTTAGTTCTTCCAATTATAAATTATTTGTGTAATTAGTGCAAATTGGTTAAACCTAACCTCACATGATCCGTTCATTTTTGTTAGTTTTTCCTCTAGATTTCCTAATCGGGGGGTGGGGGTTGTCATCTCCTCTCTCTTTAAATCCATGGAAATAACTATCTTCACTTTCTATTAGGCTGCTCTTATCTATATTTCTAATTTTGATATCTTTACTGATTTGTTCGACTTCAGCTGTGTCGTAGCACATCTCTTGTTTACATACCTTCTGACGTCCGAGGCCCGTTCGTCCCCTTCCTCTTTTTCTTCCATTTTCCTCGATAATCCCTCCCCTTCTCCTTTTTCTTTACCTTCCCACTACACCATGAGCTTTTCCCTTCCCTACGAATACAACACAGGTACTCCCTCGTCGTTGAAATCCACGTAAATTGCTTTTTTTCCCGGAGTTCCAATCTTCGCCGTCAATATGACGATCGTGTGTGTGTGTGTGTGTGTGTGTGTGTGTGTGTGTGTGTGTGTGTGTGTGTGTGTGTGTGTGTGTGTAAATATACACAGATTGGAGATTACCAATCTGGATTCCATCTAGGATGATCTATAACTAATAAAAAAAAAAAAGAATTCTCAGTAAAGCCATAGAAAAACAGTGGGAATATAACAAAAATCAAACTCACCTCATTCTAGACCCACAAAACTCACAATGGTAATAATTTTTTTTTTTTTTTTTTTTGTAAGGATGCTCCATATGGCTAGATGTGGCTCTCGAAGAACGGATTCTCTTTCGATAGAAAGTGATCTAGACCTAGATCATATCCCCTTACCACTACTTGTAATGTTTGTAATGGAGAAGATAGCCTGTAACAATTTTCAGGCTAGAAGTATTAGTTGTCTTAGGAAGGTGGAAATCCTTGCAACAGACTTTAAAGAGATGGCAAGAAATGTGAGATTAGAGGTTAGTCAGGACGAAACAAAACTTATGGAAATTACATGAATGCCACAGTTGAGGGGTAATGTTAACCTTGTGGGAATGGAGGTGAAGGTATTTGATTCCTTCCAGTACCTAGGAACTGATGTGTTGAAGAATGCTGGAATATCGGAAGGGGTCGCAGCAAATATTGGGGCAGCAAAGAGGTGCTTTTTTAGCCTTAGACATTTTTAAACGAAGATCGGTAGCTCAATCAACAAAGATAATGATCTATGATACTGTAGTCCGTCCAGCTTTGGTATATGGTTATGAAACATTGGCTTACAAAAGCAATGGAAAACGTTTTGAAGTCTTCGAGAATAAGATCATAAGAAGTATTGCATGTCCTATCTTTGATCAGAACACAAATGAATAGAGATGACAACATAACAGAGGACTCAAAGATATTACTAGACAGTCCAACACATGCGATGTAATAAGACAGAGAAGATTCCAGTGGATAGAACATATGGCACACATGAACAAAGATAGAATGCCTAAGAAGCTATTCATGGAAAAGGTAATCGGGAGGAGACCTTTGGGAAGGTCGAGGAAGGATTGGAAAACATGTTTGGTGAAGGACGGGCGTATCAGCGGAGGAAACTTAAACGAATGTCTCCAACTTGTGCAAGATAGTAAGGGGCGGATAGTTCTGTCACGAGCGGCCATGGGTCAACAAGTGACTTGAACACCAATATAGGTGTGAGGTCCACACTTCTCACTGTTACGAATGTGGTAGAAAACGTGATCCTCCTGTAATGGTGTTTGATAATATTGGGTTGGTTGCGCACCATCAATTGGGATTTTTCTTTTTTAATTATTTTCATCTATCTTGTATTCTGTGGACAGAATACTGCAAAATAAAGAAAAACAGCCCTCACCATCCCACTTGAATTCAGGAACTCTTTCCAAGTTCTAGCTGAACTACATAAAAATAATAATAATAACAAGAAATAATAATAAATATATAAATAAATAAACAAATAAACAAAAAATGTGTAAGAAAATATATGGGGGGTAGTTGCTAGATTTTGGTTGTAGGAGATAGCCAGGTGAGGTATTTAGAAAGAGCATTTTGCGACACATATAAGATGCATAGGACTCAGGTGTGTTTCTTCGGGGCGGGATAGGTGTTGTTAGAGACTGGATTGAAGAATGCAAGATCGGAAAAAGGTGCTAGGGTATGCTAAGCCCATTGTTTGCTTGACCGCAGGAGGGAATGACGTAGGAGAGTTAGGGAGCAAGGAATTGTTTGAGCGATTCTGGGATACATTAGACAAAATTAGGGATGAGGATGGGGTTCCTATTGTATGTAGAATCCTTCCGAGATGTAATTTTGGAAGAATGTAGTATTCCAGAGCAATTGCAATGAATTACAGGCTGACAAATCATTGTAAGGCTAATGGATGGGTATTTCTCGATAACTGGGATTGGTTCTACGTCAAGAATTATCTATACATAAAGGACGAGGTTCATTTGTCACCCAAAGTATTTCGACTAATTGCTGAATCCCTTGAGCTCAAAGTAAGCATTCTACGGTTTTTTGGGGGGTAGATCACATGGGAGTCGGCGGGAAAAGTATCGAAATATAATGTAGACAAAAACAACTCAGAGAGAGTTCATAGAAAATAAACAGGTGGAGGGATAATACATTAAATGCTTATTATACAAAAAGCAGAAGCGTAATAGATGAAATTAATATGTTGATAGGTAAAGCATGCATAGAGATATTTTATATCATAACTATTACTGAATCCTGAATCAATATGGAGGATAGATTTTTCATTCCAAAGACTGATATAGATGGATATAGATTGTTTCACACAGATAGGGTAGGCAGGAGGGGGAGAAGTAGTAATTTTCTTCAAAAATACAATCAACTGTATTATAAACAATTCGATTAGGAAGAGAAAAGCATGGAATCTATTTGGGTGGAGATTATAGGCAGGAAGAAGGAACTTATATTTGCAATCCTTTACAAACATAACCTTAGCATAGGACAGACAGACTGAACTCTTGTTTCATGGGATTCGCAGGGCGTCACAGCAGAAAAATAATAACAAGAAAAAATGTGATCATTGGAGATTTTAACTATAGAAATATTGACTGAGAAATTTTTGTACATCACGAAGAGCTTTAGTAAGATGTGCTACAAAATATTTTCTTAGAACAAACGGTTACCGACCCTATGAGGGAAGAGAGTACTCTGGACTTACTTTTAACTAAAAATGAGGATCTAACAAGAAACGTACAAGTAGGTGACAGTCTAGGTGCCAGCGAATATAAATAAATAATAATATTATATTGGAAGAATTGTATTCTTAGAATAATATTCTAGTACTTGACCTCGGGAAAGCCATTTTTGAAAGGCGGAGGAAATATCTAGGGCAATTGGTCATTTACAAAGCCAGCCCGCGGAGGACAATAACGGGGTCGACTGTCTAAAAGAAAAGTATAGTGGGCTCAGGTACGCGGTCAATCTGGAAGTCATTTGTCCAGGCCAAGGTCGTATCAGGGAGGGAGGTATTGGATCCCCAGGTGAAATCACATACAAAACACTGAGGTCAATAGTAAGGGCAGTGGTGTAGATGAAATGTACAGTAACGTAACCGCTAGATTTCTGTGTGGCCAGCGTAAATCTATTCCCTTCAAATCAATAATTAGAAAAAGTAATACCACCAAATTATGGGTGGGGTGGTGCGAGAGGTAAATGCAAGGGCGGTGGGTCAGGGTTTGGAGATGGTTAAAGAAAATGGAGAAAAGTGGGAAATAAGCCAGCTGTTGTTTGCAGACGACACTGCGCTTGCGGCAGGATCAGAGGAGGGATTGAGAAAGTTAGTGACAGAGTCTGGGAAGGTGTGTGAAAGAAGGAAGTTGAAGATAAATGTGGATAAAAGCAAGATGATGACACGTACAAGGGGGAAAGTGGCAGCAGACTGGAAGTGAGTATTAAAGGAGAGAGACTGGAGGAAGTGAATAGTTTTAGGTACTTGGGTGCGAACGTGGCAGGAAAGGGAGGAGTGGGGTTGGAGGTGGAATGTAGATTGAGAGAAGCGAGTAAATGCCTTAGGGGATTAAAAAGTGTAATGAGAAATAGGCGTTTGGGAATGAATTCTAAGAGGAGGTTATATGAAGGAGTGATTGTTATATGAAGGAGTGATTGTTATAGCCCACGCTCGTAGTCTCTCATGAACACAGAACTTCTTTTTATAGGAAAGCTTAGTGACTACGAAAGCTGAAGGTATCGATAACTGTGTGCGTTGGAACTTGAATTCTGGGTAAAGGGAATCCATACCCTTCTCAAGGAGACCGCTTGTGAATTCAAAAGAATAGTAATCTAGCAACTTGAGAAAGCCAGTTATTGTAGTGGATAAAGGTTTCCGCATTTCCCAGAGCTCTCTCAATGCTTTGACTCAGCTCGGTTACTCTAGGGCCCTGGACCCTAGCTGCTATTGAAGGCAATGAAGCCACCATCTGGAAATTAACAGTCTTAGCCCATCATTGAACTCCCACACACACACACACACACACACACACACACACACACACACACACACACACACACACACACACACACACACACACACACACACACACACACACACACACACACACACACACACACACACACACACACACACACACACACACACACACACACACACACACACACACACACACACACACACACACACACACACACTGTAAGAGGCCGGTAGTGTACGAATGGAAATGAGCTAGGGCATTAGAATAATTCAGACTCGACGCCTGCTCGAGGGCGACGTTATGTCTATGTGAGGGCGACGCTATGTCTATGTAAACACACCGACGGTGGTGACTGTTTTATAATCGATGATGTAATCAAAACTCTGTAAGCGCAGGTTAGCTTCGTTTGACTAATGCTGAGGTAAACGATATTGCTAGTGGCATTGTAATGGCTTTCCGGATTGGTGCAAGGTGGAGGAGAAAAAAAACTATTGGTGCATGAATTCAAAGTCACGCCCATAAGGAGTGACATTTATTTGAAAAGTCACCGGAGATTGGATTAGAAAAATTAGTGACGTCAGACGAAGGTAGCTTAGCGTAGGATACGGGATCTCGTCAGAGAGGATCAAGAGACGATCTAGAGAGAGGATCAAGAGACGATCTAGAGAGACGATCTAGGGAGACGATCGAGAGAGACGATGTAGAGACGAGAGAAAGAGATCCTGAGTGTAACCAGAAGGTGAAATTACAGTGAAAGAAGAAAGAAAATTCACCACCCTTTTATTAACCCAAAGGACGAGAGAACTAGGCACGGGGCCTAGAAAATAGTGAGACTACAGGAAATACAAGGCATTGGGCCTACTGCTTAAGAGGAACTTGAATATTTAGTGAAACTCACGTAAAGAAGGCAAGGGGCCTTGAGACGAGTGGTATTACAAGTCAATTATACGTGTAATAGTCGACGGCCGACAGCGGTGGTGACAGTGGTGACAAGGGGGTGGAGAAACACACACACACACACACACACACACACACACACACACACACACACACACACACACACACACACACACACACACACACACACACACACACACACACACACACACACACACACACACACACACACACACACACACACACACACACACACACACACACACACACACACACACACACACACACACATGCACACATAAACAAACTAGCAAACTCACATAGGTACTAGTTCCCCCTTGTATCTTTCCACATTCTATGGCTGATGTTGAACACACGCTGGGGCATCATAGTCCACTAAGCTGAGGACAGGTTGTACGTTGAAGGTGCAAAGGACCCGGTGTGTAGGACCTAGTACCTTCCCCGTCATTGCTTTTATGACTGTGGTTCTTGCCTTCAGTCTCTCTTTGAGGTAGGATATTTCATTCTCAAAGGAGAGCCTTTCACCAATCGAGACCCTCTGGCACTGAATCTGGTGGACCCACTCCAGCCCAAGGCTCTGGATGGTGAGTTTATCTCCATCAGTCCAGAATCTAAACGTCATTTTTTTTTCAATTTTGTAGGAACTTTTTTAACCATAATTTACAGCAACTCGTTCGCCAGTGTTTAAGCAGCGCTGTGCCCTGCTGAAATAGCATTGCCTCCCAGTAATGATAAGAGCAAGATAGTCTTGCACTTACTGGGTAGAGGGAGTTCAAGAATGCTGGAGTAGGGCTGAGAACCACCACCCCCCACCCCGTGAAATGTCATTCTCCAGCATTCTTGTCTCAACCCCTGTAGGTTTTGCAGTGTGATTTTACGTCCCTTGGGCCCAAAAAAGTCAGGTCGTAAGAACCTCTACACCATCCCCATACAAAACTTCACTGCAGGGGATGGGTACAATGACAAGAATCATGCACCCCCAAGCAATATCTGTGCGTGGGAGAGAGAAGATACAATATTCCGGAAATCACACCTTACCCGTCACCAGTGTTTCTTGAGAAGCATGATATTGCAATCGTACTTTTACACGACTACAAGTATATATGAAGATTTGCTGTGGATCCCGTTCACGTTCCACTACAGTAAATGTAGATACCGTTGAACAGGGCGATATTCTTCCCTTTTAATATCCATTTCTCCATCGCCTTGTCTCTTCCTGTTAACAAATCAGGTGATTGGTAAAAATCTGTATTCTAATAGAACTTTTTTTCATCAAGCAGAAGAAGAAGCTTCGAAGCATTGCGGGGATTTACAATAAGTACATTTTTTTGTGTGTGTGGTAGTAAGTGCAGCTTTACCTATTGTAAATTAAGTGGATGTAGTGTTTTTTTAAGGTGGTGGTGGAGGAGGAGGGGGAATATAAAGAGGAGGAGAGTGCACTTTGCTGTGTCTTGGATGTAGGCTTTGTGATAGTGTATAGATCCCTATTGTCCTTACGCAGCTTCGCCTTTTCTGGTCCACTTTGGTGCCCTAGGGTGGTAGTGACCTCGTTGACGACAGCAGCCACAGTCAATCTGGGGCACTTTATCTTGGTTTCCGTGTCTCTGTAGCATGTTGCTGGCTACAGATGCCGCAACTAGGCTTAGTGGCCCTACACCGCGCCGGCTGGTGCACGTACTACTGATACTTGAAACAACGGAGAGAATCGGGAATGTACGTGCGGACGTCATACCTTACCAGGCGCCCAAATCCAGCTTGTTGAACTGCTCACCCTTAACTACAATCAATACCCACCTATACATCCTTTTTACCCTCACCTATCTGCTTATCTTCCTCTTTGACATCGAGCCCATAGTATAAGGGGTAGTTGTGCACCACAAGCCTATTCTGTCAGTCTTCGGCGTTTAATTTGACGATGTTCACGGGCCTGCCACTCAGCTCTTTGATTATATTTATCTCCTCAAGGAGTCGGTAGCTGCTCGGTATTATTAACATACTACCGTCATCGAGGGGCCTGAAGGAAATTAACTTACCGTGGAGGGAGCCCTTCTCTAAAAATTCGTACCAGCTCCCCGACACGGTTGACTCATCCTCGGATAGGTATATTGATACTAAGTGCCGAAAAACAAGAAACAACCTGTCTATCTTGAGCAATCAGAGAATCCTTGAGTTCTGCGCCTAGGCCGATTCCGGTAAAGAATCGGAAGACAGATAGGGGATCCCACCCCCTTCTCACCTGATCAAATTTTAATGACCGCAAGGTCTATGAACAACTGAGAGAAAGGTTGCGAGAGGCATATGCCACCAGAGCGAGAGGTAGCGAGAGAGCTGACTTAGTTCAGGTAATGGCTTTGAACTTCTTTCAGTATGGTGAACCAACGCTAGCAGAACGAGTGTCTCGGGTATTAGCGTGGTAGAATACGTTTTCAGAGTTCTGAGGAAATCCATCAGCAAATCTGTTTCAGGGAGTGTCTCTAACTCGTCTGTCCTTGAGGTGAAAACACGATGGGTAAATCTGTCTGGTTCGGATCAGAAAAGGTGGCCACTTTTTACCTCGATAATCTAATTTAGTTGATAATTTGAGTCATTGGTATCTGCTTCCGGACTTAACGTGTGTATCGCCTTCTCCAAATATATCGGAACATATTGATTTGAGAGTATTATTCTCGAACCTGAGAATTATTTTTCTGTTAGTTGAATGAAATGTCAGGTTTCGGCTACGTAGATGAGCACATGGAGCACTAGAGCCTTGTCCTTAATTTTTCTTGATAGAATATTTTACATGCATAAAGACTTTAGGACGTGAAACAATCTCGTTGCAGATTTGATATGCTCATTCACTTCGAGATGCAAGTTATTTTCTGGGGACAGTTTAGAACCAGGGTACTTAAATCGGTCAAGGAGCCCCGAGTTGAACCCTGCCTCAAGTTAATGTCAATTAGCAATATATATATATATATATATATATATATATACA
>NC_134791.1:50421403-50426403 GCF_046742065.1 Oratosquilla oratoria
ACCCACTTTAGGGCGGGGGTCCACCGGCATAATTGTATAAAATTGCTTGAATTTAGCCAAATAGCACACGTAACCGCATTCAAGAGCTAATGAGAGATGAGTTTCGTTCAGCTTGGAAACTGCCCTTACTATTATTAAACAAACCTCTCGACAAATAACGAAGGAATCATTCTACCGATGTCATCACTCTACCGACCCTGGGATCATTATCCTTTCCTTTCTCAACTTGACTTTTTCTTGACAACAGACCCTCTTCCTTGCCCTTCTTCGGGATCAGAATGATTTGGTAACTACCAACAACGTAACCTGCCACATTTCAGCTGCAACAACATCCACGCACACTGACTTCTTCGGTTCATATTGATAAATGATCTTCACCTTGGTCACAAGTGACAGGTGCGTTCACCAACCACTATCCGAAATAACTTATCATTACACCTTTGCTTGATCAATCTCAATAATGTCGAAGGATCATTAACTCGTACGTATAATTTTTCGACTCCTTATTCTTATTTTGGTTTCGACCAGGTGATTTTATCAACCAAAAAGAAAATGGCACTATTAAAGTCAGTGTTAAATTTATTTCAGTTAGCACTTTGGCGCATTTATTGAACTTTTATGACTATTCTAGCTGCTAATATACAGTTTCATTCAACTGAGAGAAACCTACATAGATGTCGAAGAGCTAAATCCATCGTGATTATTCATTTACAGTGCATACGCTTGCGTTCATTTTAGCTACCGCCAGGAGATTTCAATCAACCGGGGGAAACCAATGCAGACAGTATTAGCAATACATGCATATACCAAGGCTTTTTCCCCCTTACAAGGGAGGTAACCAAAAAGAAAAAGGCATAAGATTATTCCCACCCATTCCATCCCTAAATACACTCCACTCCCCTCCACTTTCCCTCTTATCTTAGCACCTCCTGGATGACGGGTCATCCCTGCACCCTGCCCACTGCCCGTGTCAGAAGCAGTATCGCAAGGCACAGCACATCCACAGCAAGGCCACTTCATTAAATCGTCGACCCCCCTCTCCGTCACCCCATGCAGAAAAGGAGAAGACGGTAGTATTAGTAATACTACCAGTTTTAATCTGACATAGAAGATACATATGAGGTGACATCAGTAAGAGTTGGGGGGCACATGCTAGAAGGCGCGTAGCTGGGACCAAAATTGTCATCTTTGCCCTATGTCCTTGAACTGTTGGGATAGATAACAGTCACTACTAGGAATCAAAGAAAAAGTTCTACTGGAACCGGCGACTGAGATGATAATAACTTAAATTATTGTGGATTTAGGGATGGAATGGGTGGGAGTGGTTTTATGCCTTTTTGTTTTTGGCTACCTCCCTTGTAAGGGGGAAAAAGCCTTGGTATATGTATGTATGTATGTATATATGTATGTATGTATGTATGTATGTATGTATGTATGTATGTATGTATGTATGTATGTATGTATGTATGTATGTATGTATGTATGTATGTATGTATGTATGTATGTATGTATGTATGTATGTATTGTGTTCTGACTAACGCTACACGATTCTTTTCTATTTTAGGAAGTTCTTTCGTCTTTAATGTATTAATTCTTGAATACGTCCAATAATCTGCAAATATTCTTTCCTCGAGCTGTAGTCATTTTAGAGTTACACTTTCGTTGACAATTTTCGTCTCTTTTGTGTTGATACTTTTTCAACACATATGCTCAACCCGTCCGATGTCAAGGGTTAGACAACAGAAAGCAAAAATGTAATCACACTCTCTGGATCTAATTACAGATATATAAGTTCTAGCTGGGGGTTTTTTATGAAGCAGTTTACAAAATAATGAATGAATGACAATAACCAGACAACTTTAATTACCTCAGAGCTCTTAATCTCAATATGATATAGAAAAATATTTGAATGCCATAAGGTTTACAGAATGAAATTCTGGAGGAACGAAGCCACTTTTTCCTTCCAATGTGAGAATTTATGTCCTCAGTCTTCATCAGAACTCGAAAGGCGATTGGAGATAATTTTTACGGTGATTATAGATTCTCTGGAACCTTATGACCATTGAGTGTCGATGAATTTTAACCAGTGAGCCCATTGACGTACTTCTGGTAATTTTATTTTGAATAATGCCAGGCACAGGATCTCGGGACATAATGGGATTTTGATCAATAAATAATATATCTTTTTTTGATTCCAGCTCTCAACTGGATAAAATTATCTGAGATAAGTTGAAACAAAATTCTTAAAATACGTCGTTATGTTGTAGATGGTCTACCTAGTTACAGTGCATAGAGAATAAATGGATGAATCTTCTGGTGAAGTCTCATCAATAATGGGGTCATCAGTGAAATTAAGGGAGTTTACCTTTTTATCTGCTAGGTCATTTGACAATAGTAGTTGATTGCCGACCACTGTCATTTCATCAATTGCAGCTACAACTATATCTCCCTCAACTATGTCAGTTTTCAATTATACTTTGTGAAGTGAGAGTTTTCTAATTCCTGCTACGGTGTCTATAATGACATCCTGATTCAAGTAAGACTCAGAGGGATTTGTCAATCTATCAGCCAACACGAGAGTTTGAATAGCCCATGTATCTCTCAGGACGTAGATGGTTTTTGACTGACTAGTACAGAAACTAGATAAAGTTCTTTTCATCAGAGAAGGAGAAAAACGGGGGTTGAGTACGGTTCTCGGTTCAGTTGGTGAATTGTGGGATAGGACGAAAATTGAAGATTCCATCATATGTTCAGGAAGTGGGTTTGGACATATATTGGAAAGACGATTTACTTTATGAATTGGTCCGAGAAGGGCTACAACAGCTATTTGAACCCGGGGAACTATTGAAACAAGCACTGGTTGAGAACGAGTTTGATTATAGGGTTTTTTCGTACATTCAGAGAAACTATGTTCAAATAACTGCAAGTCGGAGTAAGAGTGCGGGAACTATATCTAGGATAGGTCGTTGGATAATGCCTATCATCATGATACTGTCCTCTAAATTCTCTCCTGTTTGCTGACCTCATTTCTTCTTTGAAATGAGTGGGAGCGTTGTATTGGTTCTGAGTTGTTTGGGTGTAGTAAGTTTTGCTTGTTTCAGGTCTTTTTTGAGATGAATGAGTGTATGTTCATCCACCATCTTGGCTCCTCTAGCCAAATCAGAAGGATTTTTTCTTCAAGATAAATCGTAAGATTTTGATCAAGTTTTTACTTAAATTGCTCTAGCCACATTACTACTCTTAACTTATCAAACGACTCTGTGTTTGTGGCTTTCAGTCACCTATCTCCATACCTAACCATCTAGGAACTAAATTCTTTGTATGTATCTTGTGGAGACTTTTTGAAATTTCTAAACTTTGATCCATGAGCCTCCGGAGTAAATTCATATACACTTACGACCTGCACTTTTATGTTATCATATTCACTGTCTGCTTCATTTAGAGATGCATACACTTTTAAGCTCTATCTACGAATTTCGTAATCGACGAATGTAGAATAATTACTACGTAGATTCAGATGAGCTGAAGGCGTCTGCTTCTCTTCTTTTTCTTCTCGGTTTCACTCTATCTAGTCTTTCTCTGTCCTCTCTGCTTCTCTTCTCTATTGAATTTCTGTCTGCTCTCTGGGTCGTCTCTGGGAGCCAACGTTTTAAAACATGGCAAAACGTACGTAAAATGGCAGTTTAAAGATCTTCAGCCAATGGAAAAGCCGAATGATCTTTTTCTGCCACATTATGATGCGTTCCACAGCTTAGCGTCAACTGATACTATGTAATAGGCACGCTCCAAAAATTGGTATTGCACAATGCTTAATATTTCAAGAAATACACGCACGCACGCACACACACACACACACACACACACACACACACACACACACACACACACACACACACACACACACACACACACACACACACACACACACACACACACACACACACACACATACATACACACACACACACACACACACACACACACACACACACACACACACACACACACACACCACACACACACACACACACACACACACACACACACACACACACACACACACACACACACACACACACACACACACACATATATATATATATATATATATATATATATATATATATATATATACATGTATATATTTCATATATGTGCATATGTATATGTATATATATATATATATATATATATGTGCATGTATATGTATTATATATGTGCATATATATGTATATGTATATATATATATATATATATATATATATATACATATGTATATATATATATATATTATACGTATATTTATATATATATATACCTCTATATATAATATATATATATACATATATATATATAATATACACATATATATATATAATATATATATACATACATACATATATATATATATATATATATATATATATTTATAGATTCATATATATAACATATATATACATCTAAATGCATACATATATATATATTCATATATATATATATATACATATATATATATGTATATATATACATATATATATACATATATGTATATATATATATATATATATATATTATATATATATATATATATTATTATTTATTTACAGATTGATTCATTATTATTATAATTTTGCATCCGACCTACTTATTGACCAAAAGTTCTCCTGACGGCATGGTCCGCTTTTGTAATCCTTTGTTATATATACTTATACACATATAAACAAATATATATATACATATATATATGTATATACATAATATATATATATATATTATATATATATATATATGTATATATATATATATACATAATATGTATATATATACATATATATATATATATATATATATATATATTATATATATATATATGTATATATGTAGGTATATACAGTACATATACACTTGTATACATATGTAAATACATATATTAAGTGAAAAGAATGCGAAACTAGACTCGTGTAGGTGCCAAATATCTAACAATAAGAAAAATTAAAAAC
>NC_134791.1:50431403-50433903 GCF_046742065.1 Oratosquilla oratoria
AGAGAGGAGTGGGAGGGAGTGGTGTATAGAGTAAAACTAGGAATGGAGGTCGAATGGGGATGGCTCAAGGAAGTCACAAGATGTGCAAAGTTGGTGTGTGGAACTAGGAGGATGAGAAGGAAATAGAAGGAAGGGTAGTGAGAGGTGGGATGATGAAGCTAAGAAGGTTTTAGAAGGGATAATGCGAGCATTTACATATTGATTACAAAATAGGACGAGAGAATCATATGAGATGTACAAAGAAAAGTGATGAGTGAGTGCTTTGAGGTAAAGGTATTTCGCCAGGGATGCGTTATGCCGCCTTAGTTGCTCAATTTATACATGGATGGGATAATACGAGGGGTAAACGGGAGGGTAATGGAAAGAAGACTGGAGATGGTTAAAGAAAATGGAGGAAAGTGGGAGATAAGCTATTTGTTGTTTGCTGACGATAGTGCGCTTGTGGCAGGATCAGAATAAGGATTAAGAAAATTAGTGATAGTGTTTGGGAAGGTGTGAGAAAGAAGAAAGTGGAAGATATATGTGGGTAAAAGTAAGGTGATGTGATGTACAAGGGGAGAATGTGGCAGCAAATTGGAAGTAACTATTAAAAGAAAGAGTCTGTAGGAAGTGCATAGCTTTAGATATTTGGGTCAGAATATGGCGGGAAAGGGAGGAGTAGAGGTGGAGGTAGAATGTAGATTGAGAGAAGAAAACAAATGCCTTGGTGGTTTAAAAAGTGTAATGAGAAAGAGACATTTGGGAATGGATGCTAAGAGGAGATTGAATGAAGGAGTGATTGTGCCAATAGCACTGTATGGGGCAGAAACATGGAACATAAGAGAGGAGAAGTATGAATGTGTTTCAGATGAAAAGCATTAGAAGTTTACTAGGGGTTACTAGGCTGGATAGGGTGAGAAACAAGGAGGTGAGGGAGTTGGAAGATAAGGTTTATGAAGTATTGCAATGGTTTAGACACATGGAAAGAATGGGTTAAGAAAGATTAGTAAAAGAAGTGTGAAACGAGTGAAGATGAGGGGGCAACCAAGGATGAGAAGGATGGATGGTGTAAAAGTGACTTTGGGAAAGAAGGTAATGTCTGTTGAGGAAGGAAGATAGAAGATAGGCGTGAGTGGGCAATGGTTGTACATGGAAGTTGCTGACATGCATGTGCTGGAGTGGGTGGGGAATGGGATGTCTATGTTTGAATGATATTTTTGAAGCAACCCAAAGGGATTTCCCCCAGTTTTCTTTTTTCTGCATGAGGAAACGAAGAGGTAGTCACCAAATAAATGAAGCGGCCTTGTTGTAGATGTGCTGTACCTTACGAAACTACATCTGACCCAAGGCAGTGGACAGGATGCAGGGATGACCCGTCGTCCGGGAGGTGCCAAGATAAGAGGGATGGAAGAGGGTGGAGGGGAGTGGAGTGTATTAGGGATGGAATGGGTAGGGATGTTGTTTTTTATGCCTTTTTCTTTTTGGCTACCTCACCTGCAAGGGGAAAAAGGCCTTTGGTATATGTATGTATGTATATACTCATATGTATATCATATATATATATATATATATATATATATATATATATATATATATATATATATATATATATATATATATATATACATATATCTACATAATAAACAATTTGGAAAATGAAATAAAGGTGACCGAACGTTTTTGTCTATTTAAGACATTTTCAAAATGTTTTAAATAGACGAAAACTTTCGGTCACCTTTCATTTTATTTTCCAAGTGGTTTTATTACACATTTTGTGAATCACGAATTTTTGTGATTTATTCGCGTATATAAATATATATATATATATATATATATATATATATATATACATACATATGTATATACATATGTATATATATACACATATATATATACACGTATATATATACATATGTATGTATATATATATATATATATATATATATATATATATATATAAATATATATACATAGATGTGTGTGTGTGTGTGTGTGTGTGTGTGTATGTGTGTGTGTGTGTAATGGAATATGAAGCTTGTAATCGTAACAACATATATTCAGGTTCGATCCCACCGGTGGTAGTCCAGTACACCCGACAGAGGATTTTTTTTTTTTTTCTACAAGTGAGTACCTCTTAATATATATTATCCTGAATAAGTCATAATGAAATATGTGAAATAAACCATTTAGATGGTTGATTGTATCAAATTGTTTTAATTCCTTAGAGTAACGTTCCTTTTGCTAAGTGAATTCCATCTGTGACGTACGTAAGACCGAATGAGTGGAAAGGTGGTGAGGTAAACGCCAAAAACCGTTGTAGTTTTATTACTGACGTCACTAATAAAACTCCAACGGTTTTTTGCCTTCCACCAAATCCTTTGACGTAGGTCTGAATGAAATATGTAATTATTTCACATAACTGATTTGGTTGACAACATGAACGGATTTCAGAATAGAAGAAATGCAAGTCTTCTTTCAGCTATAACTTGACTACTACAGTTTGGTTCCTAACCTTAATGAA
>NC_134791.1:50438903-50443903 GCF_046742065.1 Oratosquilla oratoria
TAAAGCTATCCACTTCCTCCAGTCTTTCCCCCATAACACTCACTTCCAATTTGATGCCATCGTTTCTACTTGTACATTTCATCATCTTTATATTACCCACATTTATCTTCAACTTCTTTATTTTGCATACCTTTCTAAACTCCATCACTAATTTCCTCAATCCTGATACAAGCGTAGTGTCATCAGCAAACAACAATTGGCTGTTCTTATTTTTCTCTATTTTCTTGAACTATCTTTAATCCCCGGCCTA
Organism: Oratosquilla oratoria; assembly: GCF_046742065.1. Lineage (NCBI taxonomy): Eukaryota > Metazoa > Arthropoda > Malacostraca > Stomatopoda > Squillidae > Oratosquilla > Oratosquilla oratoria. The sequence goes on from NC_134791.1 coordinate 50,439,154, forward strand.
TTACCCTTGTATTTACCTCTAGGTTGTAAAAGCTTTCCTCCTCTACCATACATATACAAAACCTTCCACAGTGCCTTCCTGTCTACTCTGTCATAAGTCTTTTCCAAATCCATAAAGACCCACCTCCCCCCCAAAAAAAATATTTCCTTTTCCTAAAGCTTTCTCACATATCTGTATTACCACAAAAATCTGATCCACACAACCACTGCCTGCCCTAAATTCACTCTGTTCTTCTCCTAATCCTCTCAATCGAAACCCTCCCATAAGCCTTCCCAACTACACTCAACAAACTGATCCCTCTGAAACTACTAAACTCACAATTATCCACTGTTCTTTTTGTAAAATGGAACTATACAGGCAATCCTCTTGTCCTCTGGCACTCTACCCTCTTATAGATAATCATTAAACAACCACACCAGCAAGTCCACTATCACTGTACCTCCCTTTTTTAGACACTCCACATGACACCCACCTAACCCAGGTGCCTTGCCTGCTCTTATGGTTTTAATAACTGTTTTCACCTCATATTTTCTTATTTCTCTTCCATTTTCCCCATTCATCACTGTCATTTTCCTAGCGCTTCCCACTGCAATAACTTTTCCCTCCCTATCCTCCTTCATATTTAGGAACTTCATAAAATCCTCTCCCCATCTTCCTCTTACAGCCGTGTCTTTCATTATCATCTCGCCATCTGCCCCTTTCACCTTTTCTTCTTTACTTGATTCGCCTCCTCTTCCTCTCTTAATTTCATTCCAAAACATCTTTTTTATTACTTTGAAAAAACTCAGCTATACTTTTACCCAATTTCACATCTGCTCTCCTTTCTGCCTCCTTTATCTTATTATTTAATTCTCTTTTCATTCCTTTGCAAATCTCATATGACTCATCCTATTTTGCAGCCAATCTGTGAATGCTCGTTTCTTCTCTTCTACAACATTCTTTGTTTCCTTATCCCACTACTCACTGCTCTCTCTTCTATTTCCTCCCCTCCTCCTTGTTCCTCACACTATCTTTGCACACCTTGCGACTCCTTCCTTAAAAAAATCCCCATCCTCCTTTACTCCTTGCTCTACTTTATCCTTCACTCCCTCCCACTATTCTCTCAGCCTCTTCTTGTACTCCTTCTCCTTTTCTTTCACATTTAAGTACTCCTTCTGTCCTTTTCCTCTTCCTCCATCTATCCTCTACCCTCAACTTACCTTTCACCAAAAAAATATCTGATATTCCCCACTCTCACCTTAGAATATGTACACCCAAAACTCTTCCTACTCTTCTTCAGGGATTACAAAGGACTGCAAAGGAGTAGCATGCCGACAGGAAACCTTTTAGTCCATAAATAGGTCAGATGCGAAAAAATTATAATATTGAGAAATAGATAAATCAAATAATAATAATATAAATAATAATGTTTAAGATGAATATAGAAATAGGCAAAGTTAAGTAATAAACAAACAGGTAAATAGTAAATAGTACTAAATGGACAGATAAATAATAATAAATAATAATCAAATAAATAATACAGTAATCAACAAACAGACAAATAATGACAAACAAATAATATAAAATAAATGGCAGGCATTACAGCATCTTGCTTAGGTATTTATCTAAACGAACCATAAAGCTTCGAACCGAACTACATTGCATTGCCTCTCCAGATAGTTTATTCCTTTAATCAACTACATGATTGGCGAAGTTGTTTCTACCCACTTTCAAATTAACACCTTACCAGGCAAAATTTTTTGAAGGCACCGTTTCATTTTAAGACAATTGTTTTGTGTATTTTTATGCTGATTATGAAAATAACTTTCATCTATATCTATTACCAATATTTTACTTGAAAATTTATTTTGAAAATACCATTTCCAGCAAAAACGAGATAACTCGTCTTCCCTTTTCTACTGTCTTTTTCATAACTTTACAATCAAAAGTGAAGGAAAATTAAACACTTATCTTATTCTTTTTTATATTTTATTTTACAATTGATAGTCCGGGACTTCCAGTAAATTGGAAGCGTGGTGGTAGAGAAAGCATGTTTTGTTTTGACATATCATGTCGACCCTAATGTCGTAAATCCTCCTCTTCCTCCTCACCTGAGAGAGAATAGCCATCATCAGATAAAATTGCACTCTCATCTGATGTATCCAAGTTTCTAATTGAAGCTTAATATTCATTCGCATCTTCTGAGCTCGACATCTGGGCATAATTTATAATCAATAAACAAATAAATAAATATATAAATAAGTGAGGGTATGTGCTCAAAAGCAATGAGTCTGCTTCATTTGACTGATACCTCCTTTTCACTAATAAATGCATCTCGACGTAGAAGAGACACAGCTACCAAAAGTACGATTCACCTAGTGTACTCGTTGACGACTAAGAAGAGCCCTAATTTAACGATTATACTCGTCTGTGTCTATTTTTTGAAACATTATGTTCGGATGAGTTGTATAGTCCATTAAAGCCATCTACCACCCTCTTCCATATGTACTTATGCTTAACTTTCTTCCAAAACACTATTTCCTATCATTAACTCTCTTTATAGACCCATCTCAACCACCAACTCTCCAATACGATTTTTATTGGTATTCCACACTTCCCAACCACTTCGTCTTTTGGCTAGTCTCCTAGCCAAGTATTAAGATATCTCAATACCACTCCATTGGTCATTTTCCTAAAACCTCTATGCACTCATTTGAATATATAAAAAACTCCGTTTCCTCTACACTCTTCTCATTACCTGATCCATTCATAAACACTTACAAAGACTTACATCTCCTTCCCCAGTTTCACCTTCATTCACATTAACCTTGAAGAAACCTCCTTCCACTCCACCTCACGTTTACCTATCTCTTCACTTGCTAGTATAGCCAACTATACCCATCCTTTCTCTCTCTCGTCCTCTCTTCACTCATGACACCCTCTCAACTATATTCCCAAACTCAAACTCGTCCCTCTCTTTCAACTTAGTTTCACTCAATGCCAACACACACACTTTTAATCTTACAAACATATGCCTTTCCTTTTACTCTCATCTGTGCTACATCCACGCATATTAATAGACCCATACCAGAGTGTTCTGGTAGGAAAGCTTTTCCCAGAACCTCATATGCATACTACTAACTAGATTTTAACATCACAATAATATGCAGATAAAGAAAAGAAAAATCCACAAATAATCTAAGGGTAACAGCAGCCTATGAATTTACAAGATTTTTTGTCAAGACTGTTTCTTACTTCTATGTGGGCGAGTGGAAAATGAATTTGAATTTTGAAGCCTAAATAAATTGGTAATAGTTGCCACAGAAAGTTATGGCAGTAGCAAAAGCAAGCTGGTAAATAAACAAATAAATAAATAGATTAATAAATAGATAGAGAGATAGATAGATAAATAAATGAATAAATAAATAAATAAATAAATAAATAAATAAATAAATAAATAAATAAATAAATAAATAAATAAATAAATAAATAAATAAATAAATAAATAAATAAATAAATAAATAAATAAATGAATAAACAAATAAATAAGTAAATAAATAAATAAATAAATAAATAAATAAATAAATAAATAAATAAATGAATAAATAAATAAATAAATAAATAAATAAGTAAATAAATACATAAAATAAATAAATGAATAAATAAATAAATAAATAAACAAATAAATAGATAAATAAATAAATAAATAAACAAATAAATAAATAAATAGAGAAATAAATAAACAAATAAATAAATAAATAAATAAATAAATAGATAAATAAATAGATAAATGAATAAATAAATAAATAAATAAATAAATAAATGAATAAATAAATAAATAAATGAATAGATAAATAAATAAATAAATAAATAAATAAATAAATAAATAAGTAAATAAATAAATAAATAAATAAATGAATAAGAAAATAAATAAATAAATAATAGATCAAAACAGTGACATAGAAAGGGAGACGGCAGAAAAAGTTAAAGCTATTAGAGAGAGAGAGAGAGAGAGAGAGAGAGAGAGAGAGAGAGAGAGAGAGAGAGAGAGAGAGAGAGAGAGAGAGAGAGAGAGAGAGAGAGAGAGAGAGAGAGAGAGAGAGAGAGAGAGAGAGAGAGAGAGAGAGAGAGAGAGAGAGAGAGAGAGAGAGAGAGAGAGAGAGAGAGAGAGAGAGAGAGAGAGAGAGAGAGAGAGAGAGAGAGAGAGAGAGAGAATAAAGAAATAGAGAAATCGAGGAAAGAGTGCGAGGTATATAGTAAAGTAAAGAATAAAGGAGAGACAACAATACATGGTAATCTATTGTGATAGTTTGAGAAGATAATGTACATTTTTGAATTAGCGTGGACGTGAAGAGAGAAACGGAAGATAACGGAGAGAAATAAACTGACACTTATGACGAAAGAAGAAAAATGGGTGTAGGGGTAGCAGGGAGAAGGAGCTTGGAGAGTAGCGGGAGAGGGTGTTCACTGGAGCGACAAATAGGTAAAATATGGTTATGCCCGAATTATACACATTTCTGTCCTTGCCATTTGCTCAGGTTCACCTCAGGCTCGACCCTGCCCCTCTCCATATCCCATTGCCCCTTTTGGCCAGTCTCCTTACCCTATCTCTGTCGTTTTTATTTCAGTTTGTGGTTACATTTTCACAAGGCCGCGCGGTAGCCCAATGGAGACCGTGTCGAACTCACGAGCAGGTAGTCGTGAGTTCGATTCCCTGCAACCGGTCTGTATTTCTTGCTTTGGTTCCCGACGGTCTTTGCCAAGAGGGGAA
>NC_134791.1:50448903-50451403 GCF_046742065.1 Oratosquilla oratoria
TATACATATATATATATGTATATACAATTACACACATTCATATATATATATACATATATATATATATATATATATTCATATACATGCATACATATCTATATATATCTATACTATATATATATATATATATACATATAGATAGATAAATAGATAGATATAGATATATAATTATTCATATACGTATACATACACATATGTATATATATATATGTATATATATGTATATATATATATACATACATATATGTATATACATAATATATGTATATATATATATAGATGTACATATATTTTTGCAGAAACCACGGGGGAATTGAAAAAAAATAGATACCGAACGTTTTCGTCTGTTGAGACATTTTCAAAGGTACAGAAAAACAATACAGAAAGAAACAAAACGGTCATTTCTTTGCATGTATATATATATATATTATATACATGTATATATATATAAGTATATATATATATATATGTATATATATACATATATATACATATGTATATATATACATATGTATATATGTGTATATATATATATATATACATATATATATATATATATATATATATATATATACATATACATATATATCACTGTCTTTGAACATAATGTTTCGTTTTAATTACTTAGAAAAATGTCTCTGGAATGTACTATTATTTGTTTGAGTGGTTTTCATCATTAAAATTTAATACAAACAGAAATCTGTTTTCCCGAACAATGCTAAGAAATAAATGCAAGAATCATTTCACATGAACAAAAGAGGAAATGGGGGCGTGCAGGTCTACTGGAAGCAAAAAGGGGCGTCAGGTAAGTTAGTTTGGGAACTACTGCTATAGATGGTCATTAGGTCGTCTCTCTCTCTTCCTTGTTCCAAAGTCGGTGATTTCAATTTAGCCAGTCTCTATTCATATGGCAAGTTTGAAAATCCTGGGGCCATTTTCGGGGTTGCTGTCTGGATTCTTTCAATTTTCTTTATATTCTTTTTGGTGCTGAGTCACCATAATATCGCAGCATACTCCAGTCTAGACCTTATTAATGTGACTAATATTTCTTTTATAATTTCTTCGTCCAAATAGGTACGCGCCACTTTTACTGTTCATAGAAAGCTATAGAATTCTCCGACAATTTTGTATATTTGTTTGTTAGAGGACAAGTCGTTTGAGATAATTACTCCCAGATCTTTTTTTTTCAGATCCCACTTTCTTTACCTCCTTAGTTCCAATTGTATATTGTCCTGATATTTTTTTTTCAAACTCTATTATGATACATTTCTTAATGTTGAGGTCCACTTCCCACTTCTCCCTCCATTTCCAAACCTTGTTCATGTCTCTCTGTAGTGATTCGCATTCCGTTTCGGTTTTCACTTTCCTCAACAATTTAGCATCGTCTGTAAAGAAGCTCATGTAAAATTCCACATCATGATCCATGTCATTCACATAAATAGCGAACATTATTGGAGGCAATACAAATCCTTACGGGACTCCACTAATCACCTCCTTCTAACCTGAATACTTTTCTCTGAATACTACTCTCATTGTTCTACCATAAAGGAAGTCTTCCATCGAGTTTAGTAGGTTGCCTTGTATCCCTCCTATGTTTCCCAGTTTTTAAAATAATTTTTTTGTGTGCTACTGTATCGAAGGTTTTTTGTAAGTGTAGGAAAGCACAATCAGCACATCAATCCCTTAAATTTGTTACACATGAGCTTCCCTGTCTGAATCCAAATTGTCTCGGGTTTATTATGTTTTTTTCTTCCAGGTGTTTTACCCATCTATTTTTGATAAGTTTCTCACAAATTTTAGCTACAGTGTTTGTTAGGGAGACCGGTCTGTAATTAGTTGGTTCTTCCTTGTTTCTTCTTTTATATATTGGTACAATGTTGGCGTTTTTCCAATCCTTTGGTATTTTTCCTTCGTTGAGTGAGCAAATTATTATGTCGTATATTTTGTCCATTAGTTCTTCCTTGCAATTCCGTCTGGCCCATGCGATTTCCTAACATCTAGGCTCGTTAATTGCTCCGTTATTTCTTTTTATGTTATTGTTATTTCCCTTATGGGGGAGGTAGCACTTCGCTTCCTTCGTCCCAATGCTGTACTTTTTTTCTAGTAAAAACTTTGGCGTAGTTTCACCATTTCCTGCTTATTTCTAAGTTTACCATTCACATATCTATAGAATAGTTTGGGTTGATCTTTACATTTTTCTATTATGTCTTTTTCATAGTTTTTTTTTTCTCTGCGCACTTTTACATATACATATCTATAGTTCATATATATGTGCTATTTTCCAGTTTTTTATGTTTTCTTCATCTTTTCCAACCTTTCTCTCTTCTGCAATTCGCCTCACTCTATCTTCTGTTGAGCCAACATCTTCTGTTGAACCACCCTCTTTTATTTCTGTCTTAGTATGTATCTATTCCTTCCTTCATTATAGGTTTCCACCAAGATCACCCATTTCTCTTCACTTTTGTCCCTTCAATGTAGAATTTCTTCCCAATTTTCACTT
>NC_134791.1:50456403-50461403 GCF_046742065.1 Oratosquilla oratoria
ATAATGAAGGTATGCTTTGGAAAGAAGGGAAAAGCGTAAAGGTGCAGATGGATAGATGTTAATGAAAATAAAAGGAGGAAGGGGACATGGGCTGAGTATATCAGAGATTTAATGATTGTGGAGGAGATTAGGGAGATATTGATTGTGGCAGTGGAATGTGATAGTAAAATGACTACGACGGTAAAGGAATGTTAGAGTGATATAGGAAAAGATGAGTTACAACGACCACTGAAAGCGATGATGAAAGGATTAAGAAAACAAGGAAGGAGAAAGGAGGAAAAACGGAGAAGCATAAGAAGAGAGAGATGTTGGAGAAAGAAGAGGATGGTGAGGAGGAAAAAGAGTAGGAGGAATATGTTGAGCTAAGAAAGGCAAAAAAGGAGGAGGAAAATGACAAGAACGAGGACAAAGGGCAGGCGAAAAAGGAGGAGGAGGAGGAGGAGGAGCAGGACGGGAGTAAGAGGGGGAAAACAGAGTAGTAGAAGATTAAGAGAAAAAAAAAGACAGAAGAAAAATATAAATAAGAAAGCATAGGAGAAACGAGGATAAGGAGAAGATAGAAGAGTAAGTTGAGAAGAAGTAAGAGGAGGAGAAGGAGGAGTAGGTGGTGGTGGTGGAGTAGGAGAAAAAGGAGAAGAAGGAGGAAGGAGGAAGATAGGGAGGAATGCAGTGACGTGGGACTGTGCACCATTGTCTCAAATGGACCGTAAATAACAACAGCCAGCCAGCCATTGCCTTTCTTATTTTCTTATTTTCACTACGCCCTCATCATTTTGCTCACTCTTCCTTCACTTCTTGGTTCTTATGCTACATCTTTCTTCTTTTCTCATTCTTTATCACTCACTCTCCATCTCCTTACCTTGTGTTACCTCTTTTACTCCTTGCCTTTTTTCAATATATTGCTCTCCGTCACTTTTTCTTATTCCGCTTATCTATTTTCTGGCTACCCTATTTTATTTCCCCATGAATATCTTCTTTGCTATCTCCTCTACCCCGATTAGCTCCACTGTCCATCCCTATTAGTACCTCTTTTATTGACGCCTTTCATGCCACGTCCTTCCTTTCTTGACACGTCCCAGGGCATGTCCTCCTTGAAGGTTAGAGTTCCTTTTTTATTTTCTTTCAAGTTCCTGGGCGCCTTTCTTTGTCCTTCCTAAGCGCAATGACCTCTCTATCATGAAATCCCTTCTGTACTCTCACCTCCCTCCATAATATCTCAATTTTCACTGTTACCACTTCTCCACCATTTCGTCATTGCTTCTTTTTTCTTTCATATTATTTGTCTCTCACACGCTTCTTTCTTAATTCGCTTAACTCTTTTTTTTTATCATTATCACTTCTTCATCTTTTCTCCAACTACTCATTCTTTCGAACTCCTAAATTTTTATCCTTCTCTTCTCTTCTATCCTCTTCATTATTTTCATCACTCTTTCGACTTTCCTTAACACTCTATATCCTTCACCCTCCTGTCATCTCACCAATCTGATATATCTTTTTGACGAGTTAAACACCATATGAGGAAATTGCCTTTATTTGTACGACGTTTCGCTTATTATAGCTTTTTCAAGTACAAGTTGAGATACATATGCTTGAGATTAGATAAGGGGAAAGGAGGGAACGGGGAGAGAAAAGTTCCCTCCTTTCCCCTTATTTAATTTCAAGCATATCTATCTCAACTTGTACTTGAAAAAGCTGTAATAAGCGAAACGTTGTACAAATAAAGGCTCCGTCCTCATATGGTGTTTAACTCGTCAATCTTGTCGGCAACTGCCACTTTCATGAAAAAAATATATCTTTTTCCAGTATATCTACCACCTTTCCAACTTTCCTTCCTCACTATCCTTCATACACTCTGCAGAGGCTTCCTCGACTCTCGCACTGTTTACTCCATCATGACATACTCCTCCTCTCTATCTCCCTCCATCATTTCCTCGGATATCCTCCTTCTCCCGGTATTGAAACAGACCTCCTTGACCTTCCCCGTCAGCCTCAGCTCTTCTGTAACTTTTATTTTTGAAACCTCGTGAATATTTCACTTCCTTGAACCCCTCGTCACGGTGACGTATCTTACAGTTTTTTGTTTTGTCCAACGGAATCCGATATTATTCAATTAGAGGTTCAGTTTTAGACAAAATGAGGTTTTGATCGGTCTGTTTTTACTTTTGCCCAGCATCTTATTCATCTCAGTGGGCATTATCAGAGCGATGAGGATTTCTTTCTCTGTCAAATTTCCTACATTCTTTGTTCACCTGCATTTTATATATTACGAAAAGATCTAATTATGTATTCTCTTTTTGTCGACATTCTTTAATGGAGTTTCCCGTTTTTTAAATATATTTTTCCAAGTTGTCGCTAGATGAAATTTTACAGCTCTTGGTATACAATATCTCCATTCAAAGATTAAGCCCATCTCAGGCAAAATAATAGGCTCCTCATATTTTAGCCGTTACCAGATGATTCTCTTTCTCTTTCGTGTGTACTTTCTGACCATTAATCTATTGAAAGTTCCAGGATAAATTAGTTTAATTAGAAAGGCTGGTTTTGTCATCAGTTTCTAGGCCCTGTATACTGTAACATTTCAGACATATCAATAATTTCAATTCTACAGCTATTCTCAGCTCCCTGATCTCTCCTTCATTATTCCTTGCGAACTCTTCTCCCCTTCTTCTACCTCTCCCCTATTTCCTAAGTCCCCTTCACCACTCCCTTCTCGATCCGGAAGTATTAGTGACTCCCGGCCACTCAGCATCCATCTCCCCGCAGATAAAATCGATCTGAGAATTATCCGCAATTTATCCACAACATCGAACCGTGGCCATTAGTGCGTCTTCAGCTTTTCCCTCCGTGATGGGGGTCAGCAAGATGCGGAATGATGAATGGGGGATAAAGGGATGACGGACGTGTGACGAATGGGTGAGGAATGGGTGAGTAACATGGGGGTGAATGGGGTGATACGCGAGGGATGAGTAGGTGCTGAAGGGTGGCTTATGAATTTTTAATATATAGTATTATCTCCTTTACTAGAGTAATGTATGCTACAAATCTCATTCTGGTTAATACCAGGCATTTCATTCAAGGATGCCGCAGTAACAAAGGGTTAAGACTACCCTCATTAACCGCTTGATCAAAATGACAAACTATAAATTTTATTCTTACCTAATATCTAACGGTTTAGTTTGTTTGCTTGACTGTTTATTATGGCTCCTATGTTTGTTTGTTTGTTTGTTTGTTTGTTTGTTTGCTTGTTTTTGTTTGTTTTTGTTTGTTTGTTTGTTTGTTTGTTTGTTTGCTTGTTTCTCTTTTTCATGTTGCCTTGTTTGCATGTTTGCTTGCTTGATTGTTTACTTGTTTGCACATTTGCATGTTTGCTTGTTTGTTTGTTTACTTGTTTGTCTATTTTTTCTTTTCTTTTTTTCATATTTCCTTGTTTTTGAGTGCTTGGTTGATTACTTGTTTGCAAATTTGCTTATTTGCTTGTTTACTTGTTTCTTGGTTTCATTGATTCTTTGTTTCCTGTTTTTCTTGTTTCCTTGTTTTTTTCCTTGTTTCCTTGTTTCCTTCGTTCCTTCTTTCCTTTTTTGTTTACTTGTTTACTTGTTTACTTGCTGACTTGCTGACTTGCTGACTTGCTGACTTGCTGACTTCTTTACTTCTTCATTCTTTACTTCTTTACTTGTTCCTTTACTCCTTTGTTTCATCGTTTCCTTGTTTCCTTGTTTCTTTATTTTCTGGTTTCCTTGTTTCCTTGTTTCTTTGTTTCCTTGCTTCCTTGCTTCCTTGCTTCCTTGTTTATTTGTTTCCTTGTTTCTTTGTTTTCTTATTTCCTTGTATCCTTGTTTGTCTGTTTTCCTGTTTATTTGTTTTCTTGTTTCATTGTTTTTCTTTTGTTTAGTTTAGGTGACGATACAGTAACGAAAAAGCATTCCTAGATGCAATATGGATACTATAAGAGCAAAATAAGCCATCAAAGATGCGTATGTTGTCTACACAATACTGAAACATGAGGTGTATAATAAAGAGTTCATGAACGTGTAGCGTTTGTTTAGTTAATTATGTCAAATCCAACCGTAACTACATGATAAATGGGCGCTAAAAGACGACCGAATTTTGAATAGGTAATTTTGTTTGAAATTAGCAAACACAGCTGTACAACTAAAGACAATTTCAGCGTAAGTGGCCTATGGACATAAATGACTAATGAATGGTAGGTGAGGCTATTAACTATGCCTGATTTGTGTGATGTACTCTTGTTTAGTGGATAAAACGAGTCTGGTTAGTAGGCTTTGATGAGTATATTCAATGGTATGGGTTTTCGTATGGACGAACGAATGAATGTTTGATTAATTAAATAAATAAAGGAAATAATTATTGAAATAATAAATTCCTAACCTTAGATCTCCATCCTAGGACCCCTGTTCCATCTAGAATGTCGGCGACAGTCACATGTTAAAACAAAGTTTTTTTTTAAATGGGACTACGTCTATTTTAAGCACTGAATGTCAAGATAAAGTATAACTGTGTTGCAAGAAACTACCGTAGGAAGGGGCAAAAGTAGCCACATGGGGTAAAACTGGCTATTGTCCTTCTTACATACCTAATTATGACAAGGAAATAAAATCATCAGCTACTATGTGTTTTGTATAGTCCCTCCCTTTATTTTGTTGACAAACATAATTAGGTATGTAACAAAGACAATGGTCAGTTTTACCCCCCATGTGACTACTTTTGCCCCTTCCTACGGTAGTAAGTAAGCACCGCAATGGCTGTTGTCATTTTCATTGTCAAAAGTCTTATGGAATGACACAAAGACAAAAGATGTCCTCCGCTACCTGTATAACTTCATTGGTATAGAAACACCAGACCCCATTGCAAAAATGCTGCAATGGGGTCTTTTACCAAGTCGTGGTCTGCCCTATCTTACCAAGTCGTGGTCCGCCCTATTTATTTTATTTCTATTTATTTCTTAGGCAACTTCTAAATGACTGAAGATAGCCTTCAGA
>NC_134791.1:50466403-50481403 GCF_046742065.1 Oratosquilla oratoria
CTGCGCAACTTTGATTGGTAGGAAAGATAAGAACATAAGATTGAAGGAGAGTACAAGATACCATAGGGCCTACACTAGGCAGTTTCATTTCTATTACCACCTGTCATCCCCATCCATAAAGCTGTCTAAATATTTCTTAAAGCAACCGGTAGTTTCAGCGCTCACTACATGGTTACTAAATCAATTCCATTTGTTGACTACCCTATTAGTACACCAGTTCTTTCCTATTTCCATCATAAAACTAAAATTTTCCCATTTAAATCCATTACAGTTGACCTATTTGCGTCACCCTTGTTAAAGCCTTTGATTCATTTGAACACCTCTATTAGATTTCCCCGCACTCTGCGTCTTTACATAGAATGTAAGTTAAGGTGCCTTAGCCTCTCCACGTAAGGTAAAATCTCTGAGCCCATGTATCATTTTGGTCATTCTCCTCTGTACTGATTCTAGTGAATTGATGTCCATTTTAAAAAGACGGAGACCAAAACTACACCGCATAGTCAAGGTGCTCTGTTAGCTTCATCCCAGGCGGTAATGCACTGTTTCCTGGATTTAAGGTCAAGACTTACTAGAACTCCCATGTCTCTCTCGCACTCATGTTTCTCTAAAATCGTGTTATCTGACCTATATCTGCTTTCAGTGTTGTGTAAGTCTACATTTAACATGCAACACTTTGATATATTGAAGTCCATTTGCCATTTCAACGACCACGTGAACAATTTAAGATCATCCTGCAGAATCTCGGCGTCTTCTCCTAACGTAATTAGGCGTCCTATATTAGTGTTGTCCGCAAACTTACTAATATCACTATTAATTCCACTGTCCATGTTTTTATGTACATAATAAACAATAAGGGACCGAAAACCGAGCTCTGGTTAACTTCACTGGAAACACTCCCCCATTTGGATTTTACACTATTTATGGTGACTCGCTGTTTTCTATCACTGATCTAAGCTCTAATTCACTCTAACACTTTTCCCCCTATGTCATGGGCTTTGATTTTATTTACTATTCAAGGTAAGTAACATCGTAACTATCATTGATATCTGAGTTTAGTGTAAAAATATAGAAGATTAGTCACATATGACTTACCCTTGGAGAAACTATGCTGTGAGTCACGAATCAAATTATGTTTCTCGATGTGATCTCTGATTCTATTAACTATTATTGATTCAAGCATTTTATCTATAACTGATATCAAACCGATTGGCCTGTAGTTGCATGTAGACGATTTCTCTCCCTTTTTAAAAAATGGAACAACGTTGGCCTGGCCCCCATGCAATAGGCACAAAACCAGTGTCTACCGACATATTACATATTTCTGTTAACTGGTCGCTGATCTCAAATTTACACTCTTTAAGCACTTTCGGAAAATTTTCGTCTGGACTAGGGGAATTTCTAGCTTTAAGTCTTTCAATCTGTTTGACTTATTCTACCTCACTAATGCTGATATTAGTCTACTTTCTTCACCCCCACTGAAAATCGGATAGCAGTCAGGTACCTTATCTAATCTTTCCTTAGTAAAGACCGAGAGAAAGTATTTGTTAAACGCCTCACTCGTTTTTTCCTCCGATTCATGACTTTTTTTTTTTTTTTTGTAGATATGAAAGAAGCCAATTGTGTCTGCCAACCTTAATTAGGTAGTTGCGTTTCGTTGTGCGTACTCTTTTTTAACCAGTCTTGCCATACCGTTATATTTGGACCTAAAGTGTGTTTCCTCGTTTTTTATCTTGGCCTAAAGTTCTCTTTTCATTCCGATCTCATATTTCAGCCTGTCCGTCATCCATTTGGGGGTATTATTCTTCTTCCATATTGATTTGACGGGAATAAATTTCTGTGCATTTAGAACTAAAGCTGTTAGATTACTGTAGATTTCATCCAAATCGCTGACCTATATGTTGACTTCGCGCTTGTAAATGACTTGACCCAAGGTATGCATATTACCTTCCTTGACCCGACACTTGACTGAGTTAATGACGTCAGGGCTGACCGTGTAGCTGACCCCGTCACAGTTCCCTGGGTCGGTCTCGTAAGTGACCAATTGTCTTAAATACCTTCTCATCTTATCAAAATTGGCTCTCTTGAAGTCCATTACTAGAACGTTATTCGTACTATTCAATTCCTCCCATATGATATTAAATCTGATTTCTTGATGATTGCTGGAGACTAAACTCTCCCCTACTTCAACGTCTAGAGTATTCTCTTCCCTCGTAGAATCGGTATTCAGTTGTTTTAGGAAATTATCCTGCACCACATCGAAGAAATTTTGTGCTTCCTGATCTCCTACTAAAATTTCCCAGTAAAAGTTTCTATAATTAAAATTACCCATGATTACAACGTTGTACTGGGACGCCTTACAAATTTCATAAATCATGGGATTAGCGTGTTCAGTGCTGAGGTTAGGACTCTTTCTTAATCGAATTGTTGATAATACAGTTTATTGTAGTTTTAATGAAAAGTGCTACTCCTCCCCCACTCCTGCTAACCCTATCCTTGTGAACAAAAAACATACCCCTCTATCTCGATTTTCGGGAGGAAATGCCTATCAGTCATATTTATCCATGATTCAGTAATAGTTATAATATCAAATTTACCTACGCATGCTTTACCTTGCAGCAAATCAATCTTATCTATTACGATTCTGCTCTTTTAGGGTATTCTCCTTCCACCTGATTAAGGAGCCGAAATCATTTGGGTGACAAGTGCACCCTGTCCCTTGTATATAGATGATTCCTACCGTAAATGCGATGCCAGTTGTCGACAAATGCCTATCCATTGGCCTTACAATGTTTTGCCAACTTTCATTTCATTACAATAATCCTGGAATGCCATATGTCTCCAACTCTACGCCTCGGAAGGATTCCACATAAAATAGGAACCCCTCCCTTATCCCTAATCTTGTCTAGCGCATCCCGGAACCGCGTATATAATTTCTCACTCCCTAACTTACCTATGTCATTCCCCCTGCACTCAAGCAAGTAATTGGTTTCTCACCTTCCCCGACTATACACTTTTCTATCCTGTCTCTACCATCACCTATCCCCGCCTCAGGGAAACACACCTGAGTCCTATGCTTTCTATCTTTGCCGCAGAAGGCCCTATCTAAATATTTCACCTGGCTATCGACTACAAACAAAATACCTGTGGGCATGGATCTAGCGACTGCCCTATCCTTCTTCTCTTGTATTTTCTTCGTTTCTACTTATAGACCCGCGAAAGCTTGAAAAGAATTTCTGCTTTTTACCATATATATATATATATATATATATATGTATATATACATATATATATAAATATATATATATATATACATATATATATACATATATATATATATATATGTATGTATATATATATGCATATATATATATATATTCAATCACCGTTTTCCACCCAGGTTCCAAATATGGTCTGTCATTCATGTTTTGGGCCTTCGAACTAAGAACTCAGTTCTCATCTATAAGGTCCTTAACAGTCTTCTCTAAGGCTACAATTCTACTACGTACCTCTTCTGCGCTGATCACTGAAACACAAACTCTTGCTATCTTACTGTTTGAAGCAGCTACCCCAGTTTGACTTCACCTGAGTAACGCCTAGAATATTGTCAACTTAATATCTATCAGTCAATATTTCATGAAGAAAAAATATCAGTACGAATCAGAAATTTAGTTACGTTTTGCTTAGGTGTAGTTTTAGGTTTTTAATAGTTCTCTTACCAGACGACTTTATTCAACTTAAGAATAGCTGTGGAAGTAAACAAAGTCACTATTCATATCAACCACATCTTTATTTAAGGCGACCTTTGATTTAAATAGAATTACATTGTACTAGCCGGACAAATCTGAAAAGCATAACATCTTGGGTAAAGGGTTAAAAGTGTACATTACATATCGCCTGTGGACTTCATGTTATT
This sequence comes from Oratosquilla oratoria, assembly GCF_046742065.1. Lineage (NCBI taxonomy): Eukaryota > Metazoa > Arthropoda > Malacostraca > Stomatopoda > Squillidae > Oratosquilla > Oratosquilla oratoria. Next base: position 50,470,317 of record NC_134791.1, read on the forward strand.
CAAAGTACCGAGCCAGTTTACTTAGCTTGTTCAAACAAAGATCCCCTCTCTATTGCTGTACACTGAAAAACACTGTTAACTATTTTCAGAGAAAAGCAAACAATAAGGAAATAGGATAAACAAATAAATAAAAATCCGGCGGGATCAACTTTCGTCTCCAACACACTATCAAGCTTGTAGTCTACCAGATCAGTCCTCCTCTTTCTATTACTCCGCCTTCACTTCCATCTCCTCATCCCTCCTCCTTCCCGTCAGCCTTCATCCCTTTCTATTCCTCTATGTTCCCCCCTCATCTTCTTCTTACTAATTATCTTTATCACCGTTGTCTACTTCCCCTCCTTCAACTAAAATCCCCCTCCTAGCTCACCGCATTTCCCAGAACCTGCATCGTTTTACAAGGCAGGAAGCAGCGCCTGAGACTGAGTCCGCAATTGAGATCGAGACTAAGAGGGAGACTGAAAATTATTCTAGAATGAGAAGCAATGAGATGTGGTTTAATAATGACAAGCAGGAAATCTACTGCGATGAAAGATGACCTCCAATTTTGACTTCGAAGGTAGAATGGTGAGAGAAGAGGACAGATGAAGAAGAAGAAACGGAGGGGAAAGAAGCTGAGGGGAGAAGAGGAATGGGGGGTTATTGGAGACAGGAAGGGGAGAAGGGGAAAGGTAGGGAAGTGAAGGGATGGGGAGAGTAGAGAAGAGAGAAAAAAGTATTGCAGAGATAAAGGGAGAGGAAGGGGAAAAGAAATGAGAGGAAGTGAGGTAAAAGGAAGGGAAGAGAGGTAAAAGGGAGGTGAAAGGAAGGGAACACAGGGGAAGGGAACACAAGGACAGGGAAGGGAATGGAGCTGAAAGGAATGAAGGAAAGGTGAGGGAAGGGAAGTGGGGAGGGGAGGAGAGAGAAGTACAGGGGAAGGAAGGAGAGGGGAAGAATAAAGAGAAGGAAGTAGAGAAGAGAAGATGAGGAGGGGAGGTGAAGAGAGAAGGGAGGAAAATAAAGAGGGAGAGGAGAGGAGGGTAAAAAGGGGGAAAGGAGGGGAAGAGAGTTAAGGGGAGGGTTAATATGGAAAACAGGAAGTCGGACTTTTGGAGGGTGGAGTGGAAAATGGGAAAGGTGGAAGGCAAACCGGGGGAGAACTTAGGGTTTTTTGACGAACAACTGGAAACAATCTGAGTAAAGGGGAGAGAGCGAGAACTTAGGGTTTTCTGACGAACACCTGGAAACAATCTGAGTAAAGAGGAGAGAGCGAGAACTTAGGGTTTCTTGACGAACAACTGGAAACAATCTGAGTAAAGGGGAGAGAGCGAGAACTTAGGGTTTCTTGACGAACAACTGGAAACAATCTTAGTAAAGAGGAGAGAGCGAGAACTTAGGGTTTTTTGACGAACACCTGGAAACAATCTGAATAAAGGGGAGAGAGCGAGAACTTAGGGTTTCTTGACGAACAACTGGAAACAACCTGAGTAAAGGGGAGAGAGCGAGAACTTAGGGTTTTCTGACGAACAACTGGAAACAATCTGAGTAAAGGGGAGAGAGCGAGAACTTAGGGTTTCTTGACGAACAACTGGAAACAATCTGAGTAAAGAGGAGAGAGCGAGAACTTAGGGTTTCTTGACGAACAACTGGAAATAATCTGAATAAAGGGGAGAGAGCGAGAACTTAGGGTTTCTTGACGAAAAACTGGAAACAATCTGAGTAAAGAGGAGAGAGCGAGAAATTAGGGTTTCTTGACGAACACCTGGAAACAATCTGAGTAAAGAGGGAGAGCAAGAAGAGCGAGAGTGCAAAGAGGACAAGAAGAACAAAGAGAAAAGAGAAATGAAGCGAGGACATTAGATTAACGGGGGAGAGGGGAAAGAGGAAAGAGGTAATAGAAAAATGAACGACGAAGAGAAAGGAATATAGGGAACTTAAGGAAGGCGACCTAAGAAAAAAAAAGAATAAGAATAAAAAGAAGGAGGCGAAGCAAAAAAAGAGAAATGGGATGGAGAACTAGTGGAAGGTGTCAGCGGGGAAGATGGGATGAGTGGAAAGGGGTAGAAAATACAAGGAAGGGTGGAAAATGGGGAATGAGTGACGAGTGGAAAGAGGTATATATATATATATACATACATATATATATATATATATATATATATATATATATATATATACATATATATATATATACATACATATATATATACATAAATATATATATATATATATATATATATATATATATATATATATATACTGAATTGACTGTGTATAAAAGAGTATATATATATATATATATATATATTATATATAAATATAAATATATATATAAGTATATATATATATATATATAAGTATACTTACATATATATATATATATATATATATATATATATATATAAATAGAGAGAGAGAGAGAGAGAGAGAGAGAGAGAGAGAGAGAGAGAGAGAGAGAAAGAAGGAACAAAGGGGATAAGTAAAATCAAAAGAAGAACAGCGGAAAGGGAGGATGAAGTAAAGTGGAAATGAGGTAAGTAAGGAGGGCTGGAGTGAAAGGAAGGTTTAAGGGTAGACGTGAAAAGTGGAAAAAGCGGAAAGGTGAAGAAAGGAAAGAGAAAGAGAGAAAAGGGAGAAAGGGAACTGAAGGAGAATGGTGAGAAAGAGAAGAAAGGGAGGAAGTAAGAAAGGGGAAATACTGGAAAGGAAAGAAAATTATAGAATAGAATCAAGAGTTTTATATTCTGTGACACCAAGGATGCATGGGTTGTCAAAGGCACCATAATGATACATTTGAAAGTTCGAAAACAAATCTGGGTCTAAGTAAAAGAGGGCTACATGGAGGAAGTACCTACACATCTGATTATAATCCATGGATGAAATTGTGGCCGTGTGTATTATTTTGATGAGGGTAAGAGAGTATGAAGTATAACATAATTGATGAAGTGGGTGGGGAAGTGGGGGAATATTGCAGAGTGACGTGTGATAGAATCAGGACTACATAGAAAAAATACATGGATATCGAAAGTGTATTTCAAAGAGGAATCTATGAAGGAATGGGGCTTATATAATCTGTCACTGCCGTCAACAATGACAATGATGATGATGACGACTCCTACTACAATGATAAAAACACCAATGACGATGGTGGTATGAATATAATTATTGTGGGTCTTGGCGTCAATAAGGTCATGTCAAGCCGTTATAGCTCTTAACAGAGAGATGGCGAGTGGTTGTGTTCCAATGATCAGTGCCAAAGGGGTGCAAGCTTTACAAAGTAGAATTGTAGCTTTAAAGGAGACTGTTGCGGGCCTTATGGATGAGAATCAAATTCTTCGTTCTAAGTCCCAAATCACGGATGACAAACTGTGTTTGAAACCTGAGTGGGACACTGTGACCAAGAAATACAGAGAAGTGGACTAGAGCCCTCACCGGTTCCGCTTGAATGTAAATTTTCTTTTCGAGGCTCTCGCGGGACTACAAAAAGAAGACACGAAGGAGACACACGAAAAGAATGGTAGAGCAGACGCTAAATCCCTACCCGCAGGTAAATTTTTTGTTGTACGCGATAGCCTGGTGAGGCATCCAGATAGGATCTTTTGTGACAAAGATAGGAAGTATATGACTCAGGTGTTTCCATGGGCGGGTATAGGTGATATTAGAGATAGGATTGAAGAGTGTATAGCCTGGGAAGGTGATAGATCCATTCTTTATTTAAGTACAAGGGGAAATGATGAAGGTAAAGTAGGGAGTAAGGAATTATTCGCCCGATACCGCGATGCGTTAGACAAGATTAGGAAATTCTTCCGAGATGTAAACCTGAAGTCATGTGACCTTCCAGGTGTATTGCAATGAATTGTGGGCTCACAAATCATTTAGGGCCAACGGATAGGCATTTGTCGACAACTTGGATGGCTTTTAAGGCAGGAATTATCTATATACAAGGGACGGGGTACACATGTCACTCAAGGGATTTTGACTTTTTGCCGAATCCCTTGAGTGAGTAGGCATTCTACTTTATCTATTTGTTTATTCATCTATTTGTTTGTTTGTTTATTTATTTATCTATTTATTTAGTTATTCATACATTTATTTATTTATATATTCATCTATTTACTTATTTACTTATTTATTGTGGGGAAAGATTATGTGGGAGTCGAGGGAAAAGTATCCGAATATAGTTTAGAGAGGGTTTCTGAAAAAAAGAAATACACAAGCAGGTGGAGAGAGAATGCACTAAAGTTTTACTATACAAACCGCAGAAGCGTAATGAATGAAATTAATTTCTTGCGAGGTAAAGTATGCGTATAGAGATTTGATGTTATAGCTACTATAGAATCCTGGATCAATATTATAGATAGACATTTCTTATGGGAAATCGAGATAAAAGGATATAGATTTTTCACAAGGATGGGGTAGGCTGGAGTATGGAAGGATTAGCACTTTTCGTCAATAAACTCAGTAAGTTGTATTATCAACAATTCGATTAAAGAAGAGGAAAGAAGTCAAAGCACGGAATCTATTCAGGTGGAGATTATAGGCAAGGATAAGAAACATATTATTGGTGTCCTATATAGACCTCCTAACCTTACCTTTGAGCACACTGAGCCGATGATTTAAAAAAAATCGCAGATCGTCAAAAAAAAGAAAGAAAAAAAAAGTGACCATGGGAAATTTTAACTATAGAAATATTGACTGGGAAATTGTAGTGGGAGATCAGAAAGTGTATTTTTTCTCCTAGATATGGTACACGATGATTTCCTAAAACAATTTATTAACAATCTGTGGGTGGGGGGTGGGGGGTGGGGGTTAAATACTCTGGACTTACTCTTAGCTAAAAATGAGGATCTAACGAGAAATGTAATATAGGGAGATAGTCTAGGTTCTAGCGATCATCAAGAAATAATATTTGATATTTTATTTAGGAAGAACTAAATAGTAGGAATAATGTTCTAGTACCTGACTTCAGGTAAAGCTGAGAAATTATTTACGACAATTGGTATCATGCGAGGCCGGCCCAGATAACTGTGACAGGGTGGGGTGTCCGGTCAACCCGGATGTCATTAGAGAAGTCAGATGTCCGGACCAAAGTCCGGTCATGGAAGGTGGTAAGCGAACCCTGGATGAGGTTACTAACAAACATAAGGTAAGCAGTTGGGAGAGTGAGCTAGATGAAATGTATAGTAACCTATTTCGATTTTGAATGCGCAAAATAAATCCATTCCCCTAAAAACAATAAGGTTGAATAATAATAACACAAAATGGATAACGGAGAGGCTGAAAAACGAAATAGGAATAAAAGAAAAGGGCTTTAAGTCAGAAAAAATAGGAAACACACCTTAGATATAAGTATATTGATATAGCTGGTCTGGTTAAAAAGAACACAACCACATCATTCATCCCAATCCATCTTATCATACATATTCATATTTTTGTCATCATCCTCAACTAAATCCACTTAGAGAAATCTATTCTCGAACTCTAAATAGAGCTCTTCCTTAGTCACACTGATTATCAGTTTTTGTGTCAAATCGCTTTGACTGTAAGAACCTTCGAGTGGCAAAAATTAAGGTCAACAAATAGGATTCCTCTAGAACAGTTAAGAAGCCATACGATCAAAAGGTTCTGTTCCTCAAGAAGTTCGCCTAAAATGGTACTAAAAACAAATTATGGAACTGCGAGTGAGCTTTCGTTTTGAAAAAGTGGAAATAAAGGTCAGAGAATCAGAGTTTTGTTTCTTAGAAGCTTCACCCGTAATCAGGATAAGGTCAGTAGGAGGAGTTCACCGTAAGATTACTAAAAACGAAAGGTCAAGTTTTGAAGAAAAAAAAGATAAATAAAAAATTAAGTTTTCTTTACCTAAATAAAATGACATGATTGCTAACAGAAGTATTGTTTTCCTAATATCTGTGATCGGGTTGATTTAATTAGGGTTAATACTTAAGCAGGAGAAAAATAATTGAGCTCAAAAGTTTCCATCAGCTTAATAGAATAACCTGATTGCTGACAAAATGATCATGTTCCTAATATCTGTGGTCGGGTTGATTTGATTAGAATTAACACTGAGATAGTAGAGAAATAGTTGAGCTCAATAGCATAATTTGATCCTGAATCGGGGCGAAACCACAAACACAAACTACACATGAGACAATTAGAAATTTAGCACTCCTGACCCGACATATCACACCCAGATCTCACCGTCCAGACTATTCGTCAGCTGCGACTCTACCCCATACGGTATACAAAAGAAATCGTGACAACCATGCGAATATCACCTGTTATTTCACTACTGATCTTTCTTTTCAGTCTTCTCCTTTTTCGATGTCTGTCGTGCATGGAAGGTAGAAGGCATGAGATGGCGAGAAGTGATTTCGACTCCTCGTAGGAAATCTACACGCTTCTTCCCACTACCCAAATCACTTCCATATGTTTTTTTCTTCGACTACAATTGACTTCCTTTCTAACTTTCTCTCATACAACATCTCATTTTTATATGGTTCGCAGTGAAAAAAAAAAAATCTCTAGAAATATGTCTTCGATCATTGCCCCTGCTTCTGGTTGATATAGTTGCAAGTCTCGATGTCCAAGTCTCCTGCCCATGCCTCTTTAGCCACTGACAAAATCTTGATGGATATCCTTGAAAGCCATAACTAACACCACAGTCGGAAAAAAGAGGTGAATACGCGAGGCTATATATTTCGACTAGTAAATGCAATCCTCTTCAGTAGCATGGATTATGGATTATGGATTACCTAGGAAAGACCACTCGCTTGCACAGTATCGGTGTGTGTGAGTGGAGGAATTGATGTCTGTAAGAAAATGAAAATATAATAGTGTATAAAAGTCGACTATTGCCAATAAGCACAGTTTTGGGCGATTCTAAGGACGATAATCGTAGCGTAGGAGGACTAGGCAGGAAACCTGGACGACGATACCTGCTTCTTAAGCAACCAAAAGCGGAGAAAATGGTAGGAGGTATGGTGGTAGAGAAAGGTAGAAAAAATAATGGGAGGTAAACTGAAATGAGATGTGGTATGAGAGAAAGTTAGAAAGGAAGCGAATTTTATTCAAAGAAAAAGTACGTGTACATGTTTGCGCTTGAGTCATGGTCATGTTCCTGGAAAGTGTGTGTATATATCCTACGAGAAATTGAGTATGATTCACTTTCCACATGTCCACCCGAAAGAGAGTGGCCCATACCGGGTCAAGGCGTTGCTGATAACTCAGCGGCGGCGGTTCCCTAAAGGGAAAAAAGTTATCCCTTTGTAAGGTAGAGCGTAATCGACTGTATTCAAGCAGCGGACGGCTCCCACGAAGGAAGTAGAGGGTAGAGAGCGCTAGCCTCTGACGGAACAGAGCGATGCTGACAATTAAACAGCGGTGGGCGGCTCCCTAAAGAGGGAGAGGAGAGTTGACTCCCAACGGGATGTGATTCTCTTTCAATATTTGATAAAAATTAAATCAACGTTTTATTAATAACATTCTGGTAACTGTGAATTAGATTTACCTTATCTTTGGAAAAAAAGATGGACAAGCAATTAACGGACTCTGAAATGGGGATAGCAAGGAATTTTTGTAACACATTTGGTTTTTTCGAAGGGGGATTGAAAAAGCTAGTTCTGGTTTGGTTTAGGGCTTTATCCAGGAACCACTGAGGGTAAGCTAATTTTAATTCATGTTCTAAAATTTGGGGGCTACAGATCCTGAAAGCTCGGAGAAGAAGTCCGAAGCTACGCTCCTTTTAATATGATCTGGGTGATAACTAAAAAAAATGAAGATAACTTTCTGAATGGGTATTCTTTCTAAAAACAGTAAAGGCAAGCTTAATCCCATTTCTCATGATTAATATATCTAAAAAGGGAATCTCACAATCTTTTTTCCATTTCACTTTGAAACTGATATTAGTTACTAACTGTGTAAGTTTATCTAGAAAAACAACAAAAGGATCCCAACTATCACCCCAAAGGGTGAAAATATCATCAACATATCTGAACCAAATCTTATTTGGGGTTTCTATTGTCGGAAGAAAAACACTATCAAAGTATTCCATATAAAAATTGCCCAGAACAAGAGAAAGTCTAGAGCCCATACTACAGCAAAACTTTTGCCTAAAAATAAAATTTGAAAAAAAAAAAATATTAGTTGAAACACAGTACTCATATGTACAAGCGCGATGGTTTTGGAAACCGGAAGGGGGAATGGCTTGAAATGCTTGTAGCTTGTCCAATTTTCTTTCCAAAGATAAGGTAAATCTAATTCATTATTACCCGAATACCATTAATAAAGATATTATTTATGTTCCTCAGAAGTTGAAAAAAGATCACATCCTAGTCGTTTACTCCCTTTCGTGTAAAGATTGTAACCTAGCATACATTGGCCAGACAAAGAGGAACCTAAGGATAAAGTTGAATGAGCACAAAAGGTCAATTAGTTATGGCCAAAGGAGTTCAACCGTGTTCCAACATGCGAATAATTTAAATCACCGAATGTACTGGGTTCAGAAAGAAGACGGTGGAATCCACTTTAAAAATTATCTTCACGCTATGAATATCTCAAAGGGTCAATGGATCCCAGACATTATCTTAGGATTGTTCATTACAAAACAAATTGTTAACAGGTAGCCATTCCCTCCCCGTGACCCAACCTCACATCATCCTCAGGTCACCAGAGTGAGGGTAGTGGTATCTACTCTTTCCCTAGTTCCTTTTCTTTTGTAAGAAGTTCCTGTTAAAAGTTATCCTCCTCTTCCCACTTTGTACTACTGAAGAGGATTGCAGTTAGCAGTGGAAATATAAACTTGCGTATTCACTTTTTTTTTTTTTTTTTTATTACTATGGAGTTAATTACGATCTACGAATGTGTAACTACATTTCTCACCAGTGAATCCCTGTAAGTGCCTAGTGGTAAAAGGCCCTTTTATACACGACTATCGTTTCATTTCCCTACTGACTTCTCTTCCCATTCCACTAGGTAGTTCATAGCATCAGTCAAGATCGGTTTTAGTACTTACTGGAATTCCTCAACTGAAATTTATATATATGTATATATATATATATATATATATATATATATATACATAACTACACAAGAATGATAATACAAATGTCATCTGAAAAGGTGAAAAAAATATAAAGATACTGGAAAGTTAGTCGAGTAAGCATTTGAGGGAAATCTCACTTCAACTCCGAATAAACTCGTGCACAACCCAAGAGGAACGAGGAAAATGTTAAAGCATTAGATAACAAGACTAATAACAACACATTTTTCATCGTGTCAAACACCAAACGATTTTATTCAGATAAATTGTGGACCCTCGCCTGAATAGGAGATTGTTCGATTCCGAGATGTCATCTAAAATAAAAAAATATATATATCTTTATAGTATAAAACAATTATACAATATGACACAGTATTAGTAAGACCATTCCTTAGCCACCATGACGTTGCTATTAATCGGATACCCCCTCCACCCTCAGCGATGTAAAATCGCCTGCCCTTAGCTGGACGCACGCAGTACTCAAGGTATATGTACCCTTTTGAAGGTTTTCAGAGTAGTTTAATTTTCAAGACAGAAAGTTAATAACCAGAAGTTAGCGAAAGAAATTGAACGCCAAAGCCTATAGAGAATAGGACTCCAGTTTTTGTATATCGGGTCGAAGATTTTTTTATATAGAAAACTTTAAATTATTGTATACACGTAAATGTGTACCATTATTGCTCATTTTAAGGTTAGTTTTTTATGTATTCTAGAGTATGATCCATAAATGGTAAAAAGTATAAAATCATTCTAGCGTCAGTACTCAAGGTATATGTACCCTTTTGAAGGTTTTCAGAGTAGTTTAATTTTCAAGACAGAAAGTTAATAACCAGACGTTAGCGAAAGAAATTGAACGCCAAAGCCTATAGAGAATAGGACTCCAGTTTTTGTATATCGGGTCGAAGATTTTTTTTTTTTATAGAAAACTTTGAATTAATGTATGTACGTTTCTAGTGTATTCTATAGAGACCCATAAATGGTAAAAATTATAAAATCAATCTAGTGTCGTAACTATGAGGTAACTTTACGACTATGTTGTGCCGTCTAGGCAGTCGCCACTGCCTAGCGTCAGACGTAATGCCAAACACTGAGAGTGCCGTTTTCACCCTTCCTTGCCACGTAAATGATAAGCCGTTTCATAAATGTCTGCTTATTAGATAGTATTTATGTGTTTTTTCATTCATTAATTTTTCTAATCACAATGCATTGATGGGAAAGCTTTTTGACATTCACCTACACCTCTCCTGCACTGAGATGAACCCTTTAAATATAATTTTATAATTTTCATAACATCTTTACGTTACTAATATTTTTATCCTACAAGATTTATCCCAGGGAGTGTCTTATTCATAGGTCATACGTTTTGTTAATCTTGAGGTACAAACTTCATTCAGACGTATTTAACAATGTTCTAGGATCCTATTAAACTACGCTTCACTTAAGGCATGAATAAGTTTGTATTTCGTGAATTAAAAGAGAAGAAGAAAAAAAAGGCACTTTTGTTGACCACGCTTTCGCACTATACCAATATGTATGTTACCTTTTTTGATGTGTCATTCTATATTCTTTAGAAAACTGTATAGCACAACAGAAAGTTAATTACTTAATACTATAGAAATTACCGTTTCAAACCTTCAGTTATTGGCATTACAATTTTTTTTTATCTTTGGTTGAAAACTCACTTTGTTTGATTTTATAAGGCATTCCATAATATGGCAACCATGGTTGAATTAAATTTAATATCTCATTTTGTTATCAAGATCAGTTATTTTCCATTTTATAATCATAAGATTTCAGCTAAGTTTTATAAAAAAAAAAAAAAAAAAGTCTACATGGTTGTTCATTTAAGTTTGGTCATGACTTCATGTGTTTTTGTTTTTGTTTTTTTGTTTTTTTCTAAAGGTGATATTAAACTTCAGTCTTAAGTTAACTTATGAGTAATCTTGGGTTCAAATAACCGTTACTATATTTTTCATGCGCTCAAGATCTATTGTTATTCCCCCGTCTGTAATCGCAACCTGTGAATTATTACCTCCATTATTCTGAAGTGTAATCGATTACTCTCTAATGT